>NC_092152.1:19092080-19344580 GCF_045791955.1 Oncorhynchus clarkii lewisi | reverse complement strand
GGGGGGGAAAAACAACATAAGAATGAAAAGGAAAGTTCATGCCAGCGGAGGCTCGCCTATGGACTGAAAGATGAAGACCATTTGAATAAGTTAAATTATTTTGGGTCATTTACTGTAATGAGTTGTCCATCGGGTGTTTTTGTAACATTGAAATAATCATAATGTCTTCCTCTGTTGAGCGCTTAGAGAATGTGTTTGCAGTCCAGCAGCAGACTATTTTAGCAAGCCGTCTATTTCCAAGACTGAAAACTGCAACCATCTCCCTGTGAGAGCAGTCTACCTGGTAACAGTAACAGTTTTTTTTTACAGTATCAAAAAACTATATTAATGTGACCCGGGGAAAAATAGCCTCTTCGTAACAAATGAACAATGGGTTTGATTTAATTGAGTCTAAATCATCAGTAACAGACACAACACCAGAGTAGTGATGTATCTATGTATACAGTAAACAGATCTGAAACACACAAAAATGTATATATTCTTACAACCAGCTGCCACACTTTTGCAAGTGTTTGGATACACCTGAAAGGGATCTGTAATGTGCTTTTTTATGGTTATGCTTTACAATGCAATATTACTGGTTATTGATGTATTGTTAAGTTAACATTCATGAGTTGAATTGTAAAGCAGCAGCAGAAAAACATTTGCACAGCCTTTCAGGTGATTCCCAACACTGTCAAAAATGGTGACAGTGTACTTGCATATTTTGAAACGCTTCATTTTAAACCGTGTTTGTATGTACTATAACACGTGTATGTGTCAGAGTGTGTACGTTCAGAATGTACAGTATGCATGTACTGTATGTGTCACGGCTCTCGTCGTAATGAGGATCGGAGCAAAGCGCAGCGTAGTAAGTGTTCATGATTTTATTTGATCCCCCCCCCCCCCCCCCCCCCCAGAAGGTCTGGGTGGGCATCTACTTCGGCCCCGGACTGGGGACCCTCGTTGCAGGCCCCGGACTGGGGACCCTTGCTGCAGGCCCCGGACTGGGGACCCTCGCTGCAGGCCCTAGACTGGGGACCGTCGCTGGACGCTTTGGACTGGAGACCGTTGCTGGAGGCTCCGGATCGCGGATCAATGCTGGAGGCTTCGTGCCATGGATCCTCACTACAGGCTCCGGGCCATGGATCATCACTGGAGGCTTCATGCCATGAATCGTCACAGGAGGCTTCGTGCCATGGATCATCACTGGAGGCTGTGTGCCATGGATCATCACTGGAGGCTTCGGGCCATGGATCATCACTGGAGTCACACCCTGACCTAACCAAATAGAGAATAAACAAGGCTCTTTAAGGTCAGGGCGTGACAGTATGTATGGCCAGAGCTGTATCCAGGGTCTGAGTTTCAGTGAGGTCCAGAGGGGTGTCTCATTCACTGCATTTCTACACAATTAAAAAACTTAAAAGGCTATTTAGAGTACAGCAAAAACAAGAAGAAATGACCCCAGCCATCATCACATTGGTTGATGTAGCTTCATTCACCTCAGTCGATCGACAAACACATAGCCTATTAGCTATACAATTAGGCGCTACACATTTAATACAAAAAAGTATTTTATTAACAAAAGGTAAACCAATATGTTTGCTTTACAAAACTTTTTTGTTGTTGCAGTTTTACAGCAAATTTCCCGCAAATCTAAACATTTTGCAATAGGGTGGAGAGAGGTTTTTACATTTTTCAAAGCAAATTTCCTGCAATTCTACACAGTTTGACATGACTTATGCCATGATTGGAGTCCACCTGTGGTAAATTCAATTGATTGGACATGATTTGGAAAGGCACACACCTGTCTATATAAGGTCCCACAGTTGACAGTGCATGTCTGAGCAAATACCAAGCCATGAGGTCAAAGGAATTGCCCGTAGAGCTCCGAGACAGGATTGTGTCAAGGCACAGATTTGGGGAAGGGTACCAGAAAATGTATGCAGCATTGAAGGTCCTCAAGAACACAGAGGCCTCCATTATTCTTAAATGGAAGAAGTTTGGAACCACTAAGACTCTTCCGAGAGCTAGCCGCCCGGCCAAACTGAGCAATTGGGGGAGAAGAGCCTTAGTCAGGGAGGTGACCAAGAACCCGATGGTCACTCTGACAGAGCTCCAGAGTTCCTTTGTGGAGATGGGAGAACCTTTCAGAAGGACAACCATCTCTGCATCACTCCACCAATCAGGCCTTTATGGTAGAGCGGCCATACGTAAGCCACTCCGCGGTAAAAGGCACATTACAGTTTGCCAAAAGGCACCTGAAGGACTCTCAGACCATAAAAATCAAGATTCTCTGGTCTGATGAAACCAAGATTGAGCTCATTGCTCTGATGTCAAGAGTCACAACTGGAGGAAGCCTGGCACCATCCCTACAGTGAAGCATGGTGGTGGCAGTATCATGCTCTGGAGATGTTTGAATGTGAGTGGCCCAGCCAGAGCCTGGACTTGAACCCGATCGAACATCTCTGGAGAGACCTGAAAATAGCTGTGCAGCGACACTCCCCATCCAACATGACCGAGCTAGAGAGGATCTGCAGAGAAGAATGGGAGAAACCTCCCAAATACAGGTGTGCCAAACTTGTAGCGTCATACCCAAGAAGACTCAAGGCTAGAATCGCTGCCACAGGTGCTTCAATAAAGTATTGAGTGAAGGGTCTGAATACTTATGTAAATGTAAACATTTCTAAAAACCTGTTTTTACTTTTTCATTATGGGGTATTGTGTGTAGATCAATGACGGAAAAAAAAACGATTTAATCTATTCTAGAATAAGGCTGTAAAGTAACAAACAAAATGTCGAGACCTTGGTGTCCTCATATGTAGGTACAGCCCTGAGTATGGGCTGCATGTAGGCCATGTGTAAGGGACACCCTGTCACACTCCTGGGATTATGTTAAACAAAAGTTGCGATTCCTCTTGGCCGTCAATCACGTCACATCTTGGCAGCCTGCTGCTGCACCTTCAGTTTACTCTGTTCAACTTTGATCTTAATTTTTTTACTTTTCTGTTTGCTTGGAGTTTTCTTACTGAGTAAGAAACCAACTTATTTTGGTTACTAGCAGAAGCTGACCGAGGGTCTCATAATGGTGATGCACTGGGGACTCAAGGTTTAATGTTCTGACTGACTACATGACTTAGTGGGGAAAATTGTAGTGTAAATATACTGCAAATAATACTGAGAATACTGTAAAAATATTGTAAAAATGGGAAAAGGAAATTGCGGTGGCACCAAACCTCTTAAGATTAACAGATCCTTTGCCCTGAACACAAGAGCCAATTAGATGTCTGTAAATAATTAACAATAACCAAGTGCAAAAAATAAAAGCGATATAAGTTCACTGTAAATTATGAGACAAATGTGCACCTGTAGAAAATAACAGTATAACACATCTCACTTACACTTGCATGTTCAATGAGGCCCTCAAGGCCCCATCAACAGCATCTCCTGACAGACAGTGGCACCCATGCTGATAAAAGTCTATCTAACTGCACCTTGAGTGTCTATTTGTATCGATTTTATATATATATAAATATATATTTCTTTTTTTTTTACCAGGTCTCGTCGAGGAGAAATTCCAATGTTACAAACGGCAAATAAATATATATAGAACTTGAACTGGAGAGGGTCGTAAAAGTCGGACTACATGTCATTCAGCTCTTAAAACATACGTTCATCTTGACTTTGTTAAGGCACCACACTTAATCAAACTTATACAGCCTTGATGAGATTTCATGAGTCCCAATTGAAAGTGTCTTTACTAGAAGCTCACTGTGGATGATAGATTGGGCCTGTGCCAGTCATTGTGAGTGATGGGGTTTGGCCGGAACGACAGAGGCAGACACCAAACCAGGACTCCTCCTGTGGAGCAGCTCCATCCTCCAGTACAGTAAAGCAGAAAGCTGTGGGTGTCAGAGGAGAAGGGACAGGTCAGGTTGGCACCCCAGGGATGAAAGGACGGTAGGAGGAACCAGAGGGGAGGAGAGGAAGATACTGTAGGACCGGGAAAATGGGAGAAGGAGGACGAAAGGGAATGGGAAAGGACTTCAAAACAACAAAAAGAGAAAAACAAACAGGGGGAAAAAACAAGCCAAAGAGAAAGAAGGAATCCCAAGGTCCTCTGTCTAATTAAGAGCATTTGCATATATTAATGAGGTCTAATGAGGAGCTTTTCAATAGTTTGTTTTCCCCTAATATGAATATTTCCTTTTCATTATCACGTTACATACATGGAGAATCTTTCCGATGATCAAATCCTGTCTCCTCTACTCCTGTAGATACAGGACTATAGTGTGTGTGTGTGTGTGTGTGTGTGTGTGTGTGTGTGTGTGTGTGTGTGTGTGTGTGTGTGTGTGTGTGTGTGTGTGTGTATGTGTGAGCGTAGCTGTGTGTGTGTGTATGCATGTTCGTGTGTGTATGCATGTTCGTGTGTGTATGCATGTGTGTATGCGTGTGTGTATGCGTGTGTGTGTGTGTGTGTGTGTGTGTGTGTGTGTGTGTGTGTGTGTGTGTGTGTGTGTGTGTGTGTGTGTGTGTGTGTGTGTGTGTGTGTGTGTGTGTGTGTGTGTGTGTGTACATGTTTACAGTATGAGAGACTTTTATTCCAAACCTTCATCTAGCGTCTGAACCTTTTTAAATGCATAAGTAGCCTATACGACAACAGCCACAGCAGTAGTGGTCTATTCCACTAGTTGGACCTTCACAGGCATAATATTAACAAATATAATATGTCAAATATTATTTTCCAGCTTATAAAGGCTATCTAGATGACCGTCATTAGTGGTGGCCATATTAGCAGCACATACTGTCTATATGCTACATTACCCTGCCTCTGGCTATTATAAGTGAAAATGAATGAATGAGTGAGTGAAGGAATACGCACAGTCAGCACTGCCCACCCACTCCTACAACATAAAGCCAAACCCTGACGGCCTAGCCAGAAGTCTACATTGCCATATGGGGTTGTATAGGAGAGACAATGGAACAGAAGGAGATGGCTGCAGTTTTACGATTCTGTAACCAATTGTGCTATTGTGTATGTAAGTTTTGTTGCACATAATGTTTCTGCCACCGTGTCTTATGGCTGAAAAGATCTTCTAGATATCAAGACAGCGATTAGTCACCCCATACTGGAGGAATACGTTTTATTCAACGAGTCGGATGAGAAGGATTTACTTCAGACTCCCGACAAGTCCCTCATCCCAGTAATTCGCAGGAGAAAGAGACTGAATTATCGTGGGCGAAGATCCGGGTGCCTTATTAGGATCCGTCCCCGAGAGGGTAATCTACCTTTACCATCGGTCTTATTAGCCAAAGTACAATAAATCCATAATAAAATAGACAAACAACAATCACGTATATTCTACCAACGGGACATTAAAAAATGTAATATCTTATGTTTCACCGAGTCATCCCTGAACGACCACATGAATAACATACAGCTGGCGGGTTTTCCCACTGAAATTGATTACGACGCCGAACTGCAGTCAGGGTAAGACCCTGGTGAGGACGACAAGCACGCAGATGTGTTTGTTTCTTGTGAGGCCAGTTGGGTGTTCTGCCAAATTCTCTAAAACAATGTCCGAGGCAACTTATGGTAGAGGAATGAACATTAAATTATCTGGCAACAGATCTGGTGGACATTCCTGCAATCAGCATGCCAATTGCATGCTCCCTCAAAACTTGAGACATCTGTGGCATTGTGTTGTGTAACAAAACTGAACATTTTAGAGTGGCCTTTTATTTCCCCCAGCACAAGGTGTACCTGTGTAATGATCATGCTGTTTAATCAGCTTCTTGATATGCCACACCTGTCAGGTGGGTGGATTATCTTGGCAAAGGAGAAATGCTCACGAACAGGGATGTAAACAAATTTGTGCACAAAATTTGAGAGAAATAAGCTTTTTATTATTATTATTATATGGAACATTTCTGGGATATTTTATTTCAGCTCATAAAACATGTCACCAACACTTTACATGTTGCCTTTATATTTTCTTATCAGTGGAAATGCCCTTTTATTTTAGTTAGCCACATCAGATTTGTATTGCCTCATTAACCTATAGTAACATAAATCACTGACTTCCATGTGCACAAACCTACATAACCTTGTCCAACCAACATATTTTTCGGCATAACATCCTATCGCAATGATTCTCTTCCCAATAGCCAAATTGGCAGAAGAACAAATTACTCTGCAGCAGATGAAAAATCACACCCCTTGACAGGGCTCCAGACTATTCCCAGGTGGCACTGGTGCCACTAACTTTTTCAGTTGGTGGCATCAGCCCATGATTTGGTCACACCAATTTTTTTCTGCAGCGCCACGCAATATGTATATATTGTTTTTATCACCTTATAAAGTCATTCACAGTGCTTTAGACTGAATAATAGACTACTGAGATATGCTATTTAAGAAATAAGTTGTTTCATCTAACATGTCGCAGCTGGAATGCATGATTCTGTCAGGTGTGCTCCCTCTCCGGCCTCTAGGTCACCAGGCTGCTCGTTATGGTGCACACCTGCCACCATCGTTACGCGCACCTGCGCATCGTCAGACTCACCTGGACTCCATCACTTCCCTGATTACCTTCCCTATATGTGTCACTCCCTTTGGTTCCATCCCCAGGTGTCATTGTTCCTGTTTCTTGTCTGTGTGCTGTTAGTGCTTCTTGTTTTGTATTATGGTCTGTTTATTTTTATTAAAACACTCACTCCCTGAACTTGCTTCCTGACTTTCAGCGCACATCGTTACAGATTCAAAATATTTTGATGTGCAACCTAATCCAGTGAATGTCATGAATTGTGGGTTGGTAGTGTTATATTTTACTGTTAAAATAGGGCTCCAGAATGTTCTGAATTGTTATTCAATAGAGATGAATTTGCCAACATCTTTACTCTACACTCCCTGTCAAAGGTTTTAGAACACCTACTCATTCAAGGGCTTTTCTTTATTTGTTCTATTTTCTACATTGTAGAATAGTAGTGAAGATTTCAAAACTATGAAATAACACATACAGAATCATGTAGTTACCAAAAAAGTGTTAAACAAATCAAAATATATGTTATATTTGAGATTCTTCAAATAGCCACCATTTGCCTTGATGACAGCTTTGCACACTCTTGGCATTCCCTCAACCAGCTTCACCTGGAATGCTTTTCCAACCATCTTGAAGGCTTTCCCACATATGCTGAGCACTTGTTGGCTGCTTTTCCTTCACTCTGCGTTCCAACAATCTCAATTTGGTTGAGATTGGGGGATTGTGGAGGCTAGGCCATCTGATGCAGCACTCCATCACACTCCTTCTTGGTAAAATAGCCCTCACACAGCCTGGAGGAGTGTTGGGTCATTGTCCTGTTGAAAAACAAAGGATAGTCCCACTAAGACCAAATCAGATGGGATGGTGTATCACTGCAGAATGCTGTGGTAGCCATGTTGGTTAAGTGTGCCTTGAATTCTAAATAAATCAGACAGTTTCACTAGCAAAACACCCCCACACCATCATACTTCCTCCTCCTCCATGCTTTACGATGGGAAATACATATGCGGAGATCATCCGTTCACCCACACCACGTCTCACAAAGACACGGCGGTTGGAATCAAAAATCTCAAATTTGGACTCCTGACTAAAGGACAAATTTCCACTGGTCTAATGTCCATTGCTCGTGTTTCTTGGCCCAAGCAAATCTCTTCTTATTGGTGTCCTTTAGTAGTGGTTGCTTTGCTGCAATTTGACCATGAAGGCCTAATTCACGCAGTCTGCTCTGAACAGTTGATGTTGAAATGTGTCTGTTACTTGAACTCTGTGAAGCAATTATCTGGGCTGCACTTTCTGAGGCTGGTACAGTAACTCAAATGAACTTATCCTCTGCAGCAGAGGTAACTCTGGGTCTTCCTTTCCTGTGGTGGTCCTCATGAGAGCCAGTTTCATCATAGTACTTGATGGTTTTTGCGACTGCTCTTGAAGAAACTTTCAAAGTTCTTGACATTTTCCGCATTGACTGACCTTCATGTCTTAAAGTAATGATGGGCTGTCATTTCTCTTTGCTTATTTGAGCTGTTCTTGCCATAATATGGACTTGGTCTTTTACCAAATAGGGCTATATTCTGTATACCCCCCCTACCTTGTCACAACACAACTGATTGGCTCAAATGTCTTAAGAAGGAAAGGAATTCCACAAATGAAGTTTTAAGAAGGCACACCTGTTAATTGAAATGCATTCCAGGTGACTACCTCATTTGTTTAACACTTTTTTTGGTTACTGCATGATTCCATATGTGATATTTCATAGTTTTGATGTCTTCACTATTATTCTAAAATTAAAATAAAGAAAATCCCTTGAATGAGTAGGTGTTCTAAATCTTTTGACCGGTAGTGTATGTGCACTAATATCATAGGCTGATGCGCAATTGTGCATTTCGCCGGCTTCGTATCTTAAAGCAATATCAAATATCTTGGTTGTAAAATGGTTGCAATGGAGCTCAATATTAAGAGATCACAAATAACCAATTATACCCAGGCCCAGGAATCATGAGGATAATACACTTGACTTTTTGACCAAATCATGTTTTTGTCCGCCTAAAAAATAGGATGTTTTGAAACTTTTCAGTGAGGTGACCATATAATGAATGTATCAGGTATGAAGGTAAGACCCAGATGCAGACACATCAAATTAACAATGGTTTAATAATCCAACTGGGGCAGGAAATAGACAGGTCAAGGCAGGCTCAGGTCAATAATCCAGAGGTGGGGCAAAGGTACAGGTCGGCAGGCAGGCTCAGGGCAGGCAGAGTGGTTAGGCAGGCGGGCTCAGAGTCAGGACAGGCATGGGTCAAAACCAGGAGGACGAGAAAAAGAGAGACTGTGAAAAGCAGGCGCTGAGAACAAAAACACTGGTTGACTTGACAAACAAGATGAACTGGCAACAGACAAACAGAGAACACAGGTATAAATACACAGGGGATAATGAGTAAGATAGGCGACACTTGGAGGGGGGGTGGAGACAATCACAAAGACCGGTGAAACAGATCAGGGTGTGACAGAATGTTCAGCTCACACTGATGCAACCAATTAAAAATTAAATTTGCGCAGCCAAATCAAAGGGTTGCAAAATGCACTAAATGATCCCAGTCTGGAGCACTACCCCTTGACATACTGTAGCTATAACCAAAGTTCTGTCATAAGTAGTGGTCTGATTGATAATGCTAGCTAGTTAGCTTGCTGCAACCAATCTATTATTATCTGAGCATATACTGTACAGTATATTGGAATGATGCGCTTTCAGATGTCTCTTGAGGTTGGTATATTTTTCCCTGACAAATTATGGGTGTAAACACTTTCTTCTCCCATGGAAATGTTGCATTCAGTCTTGTTTGATAAGTAAAGTGGCTCCAAACGTCACCCCTTTTTCTACAGGGAGCTTGCACCACTGGGCGAGTAGCCTTGGCATGTGCCTTATTTGAATCAATGATTTGTTGCTGCCAGATTGGAGAATGGTTGTCGGGTAGAAAAGTGACTAGTGAATGACCTGGGCATGGTATTTATTTTCCACCACACTGCAACATTGCAATGAGAAAGCCTTACAATTCTGTTAATGTCCTGCACTGAAACGCTCTCAATCTCACCAACAGCTCTTGTCCAGTCCAATTACTAGTCAGATTTTAGTCACAGAGATAATTTAGTCTCATCTTGTTTTCCTCAACAGAAATTAAAAATCATTTTCGTTCCGATTTTTCTGGGTCTGTTTAGTCAGATGTCATCTCGTCAATTGCCACTGAAAATAGGTGTTTGACAAATATTTTAGTCACTATTTTCATTGTCAAAATTAACATACATATCGGATCATCTGCTCTGTCCTGGTGTGGTCTGTTTTTAATTAGGGTTGATAGTGTGTCCTCATCTCCAACCTTCAGTCTACTACCCGTCCACCATCCCCCACCCCCTGATCACCCAGGCCCGATCAGAGCATAACCCCCACCTGGGGGAGAACAGCAGATATCTAATACACAGTAGGACAAACTAGTGGGGGTGGGGGGGATTATCCAAACATTTATTTGAAGATCCCTGTCTGTAAATCTCTGACTAGTCCCCATAAGATATACTCATCTGTAAGGGCATTATCATACGATACACACACATCACTGTTTTTGTGTTTGTTTCTTTTTTCTTTATGTGTGTGTGTGTGTGTGTGTGTGTGTGTGTGTGTGTGTGTGTGTGTGTGTGTGTGAGGATGATTAGTTGTGACAGGTGTTGTGGCCACTGGTGCTTATGGAGGCGGAAGGGAGGAGGTGAGCAAGGGAAACACAGATGATTATTTAATTACTGTCTAATATGAAGTAGCCCCTTTCTCCCTCCCTCCCTCCCTCCCCCTCTGTATCATTCATTCTTTCCCCTGCTCTTTCTCTCCCACTCCCTTTTAGTCTGCCCCTTCCCCCCTCGCACCCTGCTCCTACCCACCCCCTACCTCCTTCCCCCCTCAATCCCACTGCCCCTGAACCCCCTTCCTTCCTGCCTCCCCCAACCCCCTAACCCCCACACACCACCCCCTAACCCCCACCCTCACCCCTTACCCCCTAACCCCACCGCCACTCCTAGTCTCATCCTTTCTTTATTAATGAACAATCCGGGCCTCTCTCAAATCCACGAGGGCTTAATGTACCTCCCCCAGACGGAGCCAAGGAGGAGGGGTGGATCCAGTCAGTTGCTCCCCTAGGAGGATGTTCTAACCACCCATCCTATCCCACCCTCCCCCTCCTATCTTTCCCAATGGAACGGTTATTTAACGTGTGTTTACAGTAGTCACCGAGTAGTATTGGTGTGGTGTGTATTCATGGATGCCAAGGGAAGCCAGGCTCCCAGCCCCAAAATGTAAAAAATAAAATAATAATGATAATAAGAATTTATAATTTGTCTCTCTATGTTTCCTAATTTTCCTTCAATTCACAATAGGCTGAATGTATCTCACAGGAGACAGCATCCGAGTGAGTGAAACAGCGCCTCTCTTGATTGGGATAAATAGTTTTTGGTATCTTTTAGTTGTCACTGTATTAGACTAAGCAGAGGTGTTTTGATGATGTTGAAGTGGACTTAACTTGCTTGACCATGCTGTAGGTCATGTAGGTCTGTTACTGTACATGCAATATGCTTTGTGGACTTCACAGGACAAAGGTTACCATCTGGTTTTATGATAAAACAATGGTGTGGTTGAATTTATTGTCTTGGCCTTTAGGCCTATATATCACGGTCGCAAGGCATATGAATTAACAGGTTATAGAGCAAACAACTAACGCCTTTCGTTGGTTGTTCATGATCATTTATTTACAAGAAACACTCAAACAAAAATAACAAATTCAAAAACGAAGGCAAATAGTTCCGTCAGGTACAGACACTAAACAGAAAATAACACCCCACAAAACCCAAATGGAAAATACCAACTTATATATGGTCCCCAATCAGAGACAACAATAGACAGCTGCCTCTTTTTGGGAACCACACTTGGCAAAAACAACAAAGAAATAGAAAACATAGATTTTCCCACCCGTGTCACACCCTGACCTAACCAAACATAGAGAATAAATAAGGATCTCTAAGGTCAGGGTGTGACAACAACGCAATTATCACAGCACATAGGTTGTAATGTGGCTTGGCTTCCACAGGGATTTTACCCACGCACCACTTCGGAGTATAGAAAGTCAAAAATACAGTGGCCTGCGAAAGTATTCACCCGCCTTGGCATTTTTCCAATTTTGTTGCATTATAACCTGGAATTAAAATAGATTTGGGGTGTATGATTTTATTTACACAACATGCCTACTAATTTAAAGATGCAAAATATGATTTACCGGTGAGAAAAACAAACAATAAGACAAAAACTTGAGCGTCCATAACTATTCACCCCCCCCCCCCCCCCCCCCCCCCAACAGTCAATACTCTGCAGAGCCACCTTTTGCATCAATTACAGCTGCAAGTCTCTTGGGGTATGTCTCTATAAGCTTGGCACATCTAGCCACTGGGATTTCTGCCCATTCTTCAAGGCAAAACTGTTCCAGCTCCTTCAAGTTGGATGGGTTCCGTTGGTGTACAGCAATCTTTAAGTCATACCACAGATTCTCAATTGCATTGAGATCTGGGCTTTGACTAGGCCATTCCAAGACATTTAAATGTTTCCCCTTTTCAACCACTTGAGTGTTGCTTTATCAGTATGCTTAGGGTCATTGTTCTGCTGGAAGGTGAACCTCCGTCCCAGTCTCAAATCTTTTGAACAATGAAACAAGTTTCCCCCCAAGAATTTCCCTGTATTTAGCGCCATCCATTATTCCTTAAATTCTTACCAATTTCCCAGTCCCTGCCGATGAAAAACATACCTACAGCATGATGCTGCCACCACCATGCTTCACTGTGGGGATAGTGTTCTCGGGGTGATGGAGGTGTTGGGTTTGGGCCAGACATAGCATTTTTCTTGATGGCTAAAAAGCTCAATTTTAGTCTCATCTAACCAGTACCTTCTTCCATTTTTCGGGAGTCTCCCACATGCCTTTTGGCGAACACCAAACCTGTTTGCTTATTTTTTTCTTTAAGCAATGTCGTTTTTTCTGGCCACTCTTCCGTAAAGCCCAGCTCTGTGGAGTGTACGGCTTAAAGTGTTCCTGTGGACAGATACTCCAATCTCCACTGTGGAGCTTTGCAGCTCCTTCAGGGTTATCTTTGGTATCTTTGTTGCCTCTCTGATTAATGCCCTCCTTGCCTGGTCTGTGAGTTTTGGTGGGCGGCCCTTTCTTGGCAGGTTTGTTGTGGTTCCATATTCTTTCCATTTTAGATAATGGATTTAAAGGTGCTCCGTGGGATTTTTTTATAACCCAACCCTGATCTGTACTTCTCCACAACTTTGTCCCTGACCTGTTTGGAGAGCTCCTTGGTCTTTAAGGTGCCACTTGCTTGGTGGTGCCCATTTTTTAGTGGTGTTGCAGACTTTGGGGCCTTTCAGAACTTGTGTATATATACTGAGATCATGTGACAGATCATGTGACACTTAGATTGCACACAGGTGGACTTTATTTAACTAATTATGTGATTTATGAAGGTAATTGGTTGCACCAGATCTTATTTAGGGGCTTCATAGCAAAGGGGGTGAATACATATGCATGCACCACTTTTCCGTTTTTATATACATATATATTTTACAAGTTATTTTTTCATTTCACTTCACCAATTTGGACAATTCTGTGTATGTCCATTACATGGAATCCAAATAAAAATATATTTAAATTACAGGTTGTAATGCAACAAAATAGGAAAAATGCCAAGGGGGGTGCATACTTTTGCAAGGCACTGTAAGGTACAGCATTTCAGACGTGGCACAAGTGTGTGTGTATATGTGTGTGCATGCATCCATTTGTGCGTGCATGTGTCTGGGTAGGTGTGTGGGAACATATGTCCCTGAGCAGGTGCTGGATATCAAAATGTTCAATTAAAGTTGAAAACATTAAAAGAGACTCCATACACTGCATTCTTCACTGAGTGAACAAAACATTAAGAATACCTTCCTAATATTGAGTTGTACCCCTTTTGCCAGAACAGCCTCAATTTGTCGGGGCATGGACTCTACAAGGTGTTGAAAGCATTCCACAGGGATTCTGGCCCATGTTGACTCCAATGCTTTCCACAGTTGTGTCAAGTTGGCTGGATGTCCTTTGGGTGGTGGGCCATTCTTGATACACACGGGAAACTGTTGAGTGTGAAAAACACAGCAGTGTTTCAGTTCTTGACACACTCAAACCGTTTCGCCTGGCATCTACTACCATTCTTACCCCCAGCTTAGGGGACAGGGGAAAAGCTCATTTACTGCATTTCTAGACTATTTAAAAACACTATAAAGCTATTTGAAGAAGAGCAAAAACAAGCAGAAATTACCCCAGCCATTAACTTCTTGGTGACAGGGGGGCAGTATTGAGTAGCTTGGATGAATAAGGTGCCCAGAGTAAACTGCCTGCTACTCTGTCCCAGATGCTAATATATGCATATTATTAGTATTATTGGATAGAATAACACTCTGAAGTTTCTAAAACTGTTTGAATGATGTCTGTGAGTATAACAGAACTCATATGGCAGGCGAAAAATCCAACCAGGAAGTGGGAAATCTGAGGCTTGTCGTTTTTTTTACTCAGCCCCTATTGTTGATACAGTGGGATATTGGTTATGTTGCACTTCCTAAGGCTTCCACTAGATGTCAACAGTCTTTAGAACTTTGTTTGAGGATTCTACTGTGAAGTGGGGGCTCATAAGGGCTGTTTGAGCCAGGTGTCTGGCAGATTGCCACAGGCTCTGAGGTGCGGTCACGAGAGAGAGTTAGATCTCATTCCATTGCTTTTCTACAGACATAGGAATTCTCCGGTTGGAACATTATTGAAGATTTATGATAAAAACATCCTAAAGATTGATTCTATACTTAGTTTGACAAGTTTCTACGGGCTGTAATGGAACTTTTTGAACTTTTCGTCCGACGTTCGGCGGGACCTGAACACGCTTTTGGATTTGTTTACCAAACGCCCTAACAAAAGAAGCTATTTGGCCATAAATTATGGACATTATCGAACAAAACAAACATTTATTGTGGAACTGCGATTCCTGGGAGTGCATTCTGATGAAGATCATCAAAGGTAAGTGAATATTTATAATGCTATTTATGACTAATGTTGACTACCCAATATGGCGGATATCTTTTTGGCTGCTTTGTTGTCTGAAAGCTGTACTCAGATTATTGCATGGTTTGCTTTTTCCGTAAAGTTTTTTTTTAAATCTGACACAGCGGTTGCATTAAGGAGAAGTATATCTCTAATTCCATGTATACAGTTGTATTTTCATCAACATTTATAATGAGTATTTCTGTAAATAGAGGTGGCTCCCTGCACAATCACCGCTTGTTTTAGAACTACTGAACGTAACGCGCCAATGTAAAATGAGATTTTTTTGATAGAAATATGCACTTTAGCGAACAAAACATACATGTATTGTGCAACATGAAGTTCTATGAGTGTAATCTGATGAAGATCATCAAAAGTTAGTGATTAATTTTACCTCTAGTTGTGCTTTTTGTGACTCCTCTCTTTGGCTGGAAAAATGGCTGTGTTTTTCTGTGAGTTGGTGGTGACCTAACATAATCGTTTATGGTGCTTTCGCTGTAAAGAATTTTTTAAATCAGACACTGTATCTGTAAAATGTTGCAAAATACTTGTATGCTTGAGGAATTTTAATTATGAGATTTTTGTTGTTTTGAATTTGGTGCCCTGCACTTTCACTGGCTGTTGGCGAGGTGGGACGCTACCGTCCCACATATCCCAGAGAGGTTTAACACATTGGTTGCTGTAGCTTCATTCAGCTCAGTCGATCTACCAACACATAGCCTATTAGCCTTAGATATACAATTAGCTGCTACACAATAACTCAGCACCAGGATGAAAAACTATAATTGAATATGTACAGAGGATCTGTTCGCAGACAAGTATTTATTAACACAATGAAAACAAATATGTTTGCTTAACATAATTTTGTTCTTGTTGTTGCAGTTTTACAGCTAATTTCCTGCAGATCTACACATTTTGCAATGTGATGGGGAAAAGCGGCACTAAGGTTTAGGAGCACGAGGACAGATGCAGAGCCTTGGTCTCACACCATTAAAAAGTAATACACCACATTCCGAGTGCAGTCTCACTACTATGATGGGGTCTAAAACCCGTTTCGTATACATTATTTGTCTTCAGGAAGGCAGTGAGTTGCTGCGCAACAGCTTTTTACTAAAATGTTTGAGAGGAATGGGAGACTCGATATAGAGATATACATTTTCCCAGTCACGGTTTGGCTTTTTCAGGAGAGGCTTTATTACTGCCACTTTTAGTGAGTTTGGTACATATCCGAAAGATAGGGAGCCGTTTATTATGTTCAACATAGGAGGGCCAAGCACGGGAATTAGCTCTTTCAGTAGTTTAATTGGAATAGGGTCCAGTAAGCAGCTGAAAGTTTTAGAGGCCATGACTATTTTTGTGAATGTGTCGAGAGATACAGGATAAAAAAACGTGAGTGTCTCCATTGATCCTAGATCCTAGCAGTTCTGTGCAGACTCAAGACAACTGAGTTTTGGAGAAATACACAGATTACAAAGAGGAGTCTGTAATTTGCTTTCTAATAATAACTGCTGAAGAAAAGGTCATCCACTCTTGGAGAATGCTGATTTTAATTAGCTTTGTGACAGTATCAAAAATACATTTCAAATTGTTTTTATTCTCCTCAATTAGGTTGTAAAAGTAGGCGGATCAAGCAGATCTTCTATATTGCATGGTACTGTCTTTCCAAGCTAGTCAGAAGACTTCCAGTGTGGTGGAGCGCAATTCTGTTCCAATTTTCTGGAAGCTTGCTTCAGGGCTCAGGTATTTTCTGTATACCAGGGAGCTAATGTCTTGTGACAAATGTTTTTTGTTTTTAGGGGTGCGACTGCATCTAGGGTATTACGCAAGGTAAATGTAGATCCTCAGTTAGGTAGTTAACTGATTCTTTAAGTTGTCACTGTATTAGACTAAGCAGAGGTGTTTTGATGATGTTGAAATATTGAAGTGGAAATGGTGCTGGAATAGTGGAGGCAGTTCCTGTTTTCTTTGCGTCATGTGTTAACTCTCTGTGGTTCTAAATCAATAGTTGTTTAGTGGTCCCAGCCACTTAAAAATAAATATTATCTGCCATGACTACAAGGTCCTATAGGAATTCAGGGAACTCAGTGAGGAATGCTGTTTACGGCCCGCGAGGCCTGAAAACAGTGGCTATAAAAAGTGATTGAGTAGGCTGCATAGATTTTACATCAAGGTCATGATCAGTGATTAGTTCGTTGACCATGACTGCCTTGGAAGTGAGGGATCTAACATTAAGTAGTCCTTTCTTGAGATGTGAGATATTATCACAAGCTCTTTCAATAATGACAGGAATGGAGGAGGTCTTTATTCCAGTGATATTGCTAAGGCGAACACCACCATGTTTAGTTTGGCCCGGCCTAGATTGAGGCACAGACACGGTCTCAATGGGGAAAATTAAGCTGACTACACTGACTGTGCTAGTGGCTGACTCCACTAACCTGGCAGACTGGCTAACTGCCTGCTACCTGGCCTGCACCCTATCTCATTGTGGAGCTAGAGGAGTTAGAGCCCTGTCTATGTTAATAGATAAGATGAGAGCACCCCTCCAGCTTGGATGAAGTCCGTCACTCCTCAGCAGGCCAGGCTTGGGTTTGTTTGTGGGGGAGTCCCAGAAAGAGGGCCAGTTATCTACAAATGATATATTTTGGGAGGGCCAGGAAACAGTTTTCAACCAGCGATTAAGTTGTGTGATCACTCTGACTAACTGGGAGGGGCCAGCGACAATTACTCGGTGTCAACGCATCTTTCTAACTAAGTTACACGCTGAAGTTATGTTGTGCTTGGTGACGTCTGACTGTTTCATCCTAACATCGTTGGTGCCGATGTGGATAACAATATCCCTATACCATCTACACTGCAGGTAATGGAGTCGCCTATGACTAGGATTTCAATTTCTCAGAGCTAATGGTGGAATGCCTTGAGCGGCTCAGACACCGTAATGGGTGGAGGACAGACCTGAGAAGGCTAAGGCTCTGACTCCAACTCGTTGCATAGTGGGGAATACTGGTTGAAAGGTTATATCGGCTGAATGAGTGACACCGGTTGAGCATGCCGAAATATTTCTATCCCGAAGCCATGAGAAAATGATCTGGCTGCGGGGACTGTGCAGGGGGATTAACACTACTACCTGTATTCCCTGGTGGCACAGACGCTGTAACATTATTTCCTACATTTAAATTGCCCTTGCCTAACGATAGCATCTGAAGCCAAGCTTGCAACTTGGCTATCCTCACCATAAGGTGCAAGTTCACCTGTATATAACGAGGACAGCGACTGCAATGAGAAGGCATAATGTTACTTAGGTTTCATTTTTTTCGAGCGGGACGGGCCTGCAGATCTACAGTTGAAGTCATTAAAACTCGTTTTTCAACCGAACAACACATTTCTTGTTAACAAACTATAGTTTTGGCAAGTTGGTGAGGACATCTACTTTGTGCATGACACAAGTAATTTTTCCAACAATAGTTTACAGACAGATTATTTCACTTATAATTCACTGTATCACAATTCCAGTGGGTCAGAAATGTACATACACTAAGTTGACTGTGCCTTTAAACAGTTTGGAAAATTCCCAAAAATGATGTCATGGCTTTAGAATCTTCTGATAGGCTAATTGATATCATTTGAGTCAATTGGAGGTGTACCTGTGGATGTATTTCAAGGCCTACCTTCAAACTCAGTGCCTCCTTGCTTGACATCATGTAAAAATCAAAAGAAATCAGCCAAGACCCAGGAAAAAATTGTAGACCTCCATAAGTCTAGTTCATCATTGGGAGCAATTTCCAAACGCCTGAAGGTACCAAGTTCATCTGTACAAACAATAGTACACAAGTATAAACACCATGGGACCACGCAGCCGTCATACCGCTCAGGAAGGAGACGCCTTCTGTCTCCTAGAGATGAACGTACTTTGGTGCGAAAAGTGCAAATCAATCCCAGAACAACAGCAAAGGACCTTGTGAAGATGCTGGAGGAAACAGGTACAAAAGTATCTATATCCACAGTAAACAAGTCCTATATTGACATAACCTGAAAGGCCGCTCAGCAAGGAAGAAGCCAAGGCTCCAAAACCGCCATAAAAAAGACAGACTATGGTTCGCACCTGCACATGGGGACAAAGATCATACTTTTAGGAGAAATTATCTCTGGTCTGATGAAACTGTTTGGCCACAATGGCCATCGTTATGTTATGAAGCACCGGGGTGGCAGCATCATGTTGTGGGGGTGCTTTGCTGCAAGAGGGACTGGTCCACTTCACAAAATAGATGGCATGATGAGGTAGGAAAATGATGTGGATATATTGAAGCTACATCTCAAGACATCAGTCAGGAAGTTAGCTCGGTCGAAAATGGGTCTACTAAATGAACAATGACCCCAAGCATACTTCCAAAGTTGTGTCAAAATGGCTTAAGGACAACAAAGTCAAGGTATTGAGTGGCCATCACAAAGCCCTGACCTCAATCCTATAGAACATTTGAGGGCAGAACTGAAGGAGCAAGGAGGCCTACAAACCTGACTCAGTTACACCAGCTCTGTCAGGAGGAAATGGGCCAAAATTCACCCAATTTATTGTGGGAAGCTTGTGGAAGGCTACCCAAAACGTTTGACCCAAGTTAAAGAATTTAAAAGCAATGCTGCCAAATACTAATTGAGTGTATGTACATTTCTGACCCACTGGGAATGTGATGAAAGAAATAAAAGCTGAAATAAATCATTCTCTCTACTATTATTGTGACATTTCACGTTCTTAAAATAAAGTGGTGATCCTAACTGACCTAAGACAGGGAATTTTTACTAGGATTAAATGTCAGGAATTGTGGAAAAACTGAGTTGAAATGTATTTGGCTAAGGTGTATGTAAAGATAAATAGTCTGTGGTGAAAAAGTGCAATTGAAATAGTTGTCAGGACAAAACTAAGACCTTGGTAAACTTGTTAAATACAGAGTTTGACTAAAAAGTTATTAAGAGTAAAAAGCGAAAAAGTTTGACAGGTAGCCAAGTAGCAATAAACAGTACAGCATTACCGAGACCACTCTACTGTACTCTACCGTTCTGTGCAGTGCTGTACTGTACTCTACTGAGTTCTACTGTGCTGTACTTTGAGGTTCAAACTTTTGAAGCATAGACGTCTATCATTGGTTAAGATTTGGTCCTGTCTGGACCAACCAAATGTGGTCTTGTTTGGAGGCAGAGCTCATTAAAATAATAGCCCGTGTGTAGAATTATACCCACATATGCAAAAGAGGACATTCCAAATGTATACTTTTGTGTAAAGTACCAGTCAAAGGTTTAGACACACCTACTCATTCAAGGGTTTTTCCCTGTTTGTACTATTTTCTACATTGTAAAATCTATGAAATAACACATATAATGCATGTAGTAACCAAAAAAGTGTTAAACAAATCAAAATATATTTTATATTTGAGATTCTTCAAAGTAGCCACCCTTTGCCTTGATGACAGGTTTGTACACTCTTGGCATTCTCTCAACCAGCTTCATGTGGTAGTCACCTGGAATGCATTTCAATTAACAGGTGTGCCTTGTTAAAAGGTCATTTGTGGAATTTCTTTCCTTATTAATGCGTTTGAGCCAATCAGTTGTGTTGTGACAGGGTAGGGTTGGTATAGAGAAGATAGTCCTATTTGGTAAAAGACCAAGTCCATATTATGGCAAGAACAGCTCAAATAAGCAAATAGAAATGACAGTCCATCATTACTTTAAGACATGAAGGTCAGTCAATCCGGAACATTTCAAGAACTTTGAAAGTTTCTTCAATTCCAGTCCCAAAAACCATCACGTGCTATGATGAAACTGGCTCTCATGAGGACCGCCACAGGAAAGGAGGACCCAGAGTTACCTCTACTGCAGAGGATAAGTTCATTAGAGTTAGCAGTCTCAGAAATTGCAGCCCAGATAAATGCTTCACAGAGTTGAAGTAACAGACACATTTCAACATCAACTGTTCAGAGGAGACTGCGTGAATCAGCCATTCATGGTCGAATTGCTGCAAAAAAAACACTACTAAAGAAAAGTATGGGTTGTTAAACTTCAAAATCATTGGTTTTAGTTTGACATACATTTTATGCGCAATTCCATTATTTTGGAATTGTCCAATGCAACACACAATAACTGGGATTTAATATTGCTTGTAAAATGGGTTAATTGCTACAGATGAGAGATAAATGAATAAACAGATAAAGAGAGAGAAAGTCAAATGAATTACGAAAATTAATTAAATTAAAGCATGTTGGAAGTAGCAGAGCACAAAAATAAGAAACAGACCCCATGTACACACACACATCTACACACACACACACACACACACACACACACACACACACACACACACACACACACACACACACACACACACACACACACACACACACACACACACACACACACACAAGCACAAGCACAAGCACACACACACACACACACACACACACACATCCAGCAGATAGTGTGTCTAAGTATTCAGTTGTCCCACTCCCAATTTATTTCCCTCTTCTCCACTCTCCCTTTCTCCCACCTCTCTTCTCACCTCCCTCCCATCCACCTACCTCCCATGTTTATTTTCCACATCTCTCTTCCGCTACTCCAAGCCTCCATCATCACCTCTGCTCTCAACACGTTTCCCCTACTCCAAGCCATCATCTCTCCTCTCAAACCTCCTCCCCTACTCCAAACCTCCATCTCCTCTCACCTCTCCTCCCCTACTCCAAGCCTCCATAATCTCCTCTCACCTCTCATCCACTACTCCAAGCCTCCATTATCTCCTCTCCTCACACCTCTCCTCCACTACTCCAAGCCTCCATCATCTCCTCTCCTCACACCTTTCCTCCCCTACTCCAAGCCTCCACCATCTCCTCTCCTCTCACCTCTCCTCCCCTACTCCAAGCCTCCATCATCACCACACCTCTCCTCCCCTACTCCATGACTCTATCATCTCCACACCTCTCCTCCCCTACTCCAAGCCTCCATCATCTCCACACCTCTCCTCCCCTACTCCAAGCCTCCATCATCACCACATCTCTCTTCCCCTACTCCATGCCTCTATCATCTCCACACCTCTCCTCCCCTACTCCAAGCCTCCATCATCTCCACACCTCTCCTCCTCAACTCCAAGCCTCCATCATCTCCTCTCCTCACACCTCTCCTCCCCAACTCCAAGCCTCCATCATCTCATCTCCTTTCACCTCTCCTCCCCTACTACAAGCCTCCATCATCTCATCTCCTCTCCTCTGACCTCTCCTCCCCTACTACAAGCCTCCATAATCTCCTCTCTTCTCACCTCTCCTCCCCTACTCCAAGCCTCCATCATCTCCTCTCTTCTCACCTCTCCTCCCCTACTCCAAGCCTCCACCATCTCCACTAATTTCTCTTCCCCCTCCTCTTCCCTCTGCTAAATAATTCATTGGGGATGCACACATGAGTGGTCATTGCAGGGATTCAGTTGAGGAATCTGGGGAACAAATTAATTAAAACTTCCCTGCAGCCCAGCCAGAGGGGCTGAGGAAACCTCTTCCACTGTCCTTTCCCTGGCGGTAAATGTTAGCAGTCCTGGTTTGGGAAGCTTAAATGCTAAACATGCCCTGAGTGTAAGAGGTGGATGATTAGAGACCAGTGGTGACATTTCATCTGTTCACACTGCATGTGCTCACATTAGGGGTGTACAGACCTTGGGGCATTCTAACAAATACAACCAAATCTTCAGTAATGTCACGCTGGTATGAATGATTTGGGAGACAGGCGCAGGAATGCATAATATTTTTATGAAATCTTTTACCCAAATTACAGCAAAACACAGGGTTGAAACCCAAACAAACACTATACAAAACACAGGGTTGAAACCCAAACAAACACTATACAAAACACAGGGTTGAAACCCAAACAAACACTATACAAAACACAGGGTTGAAACCCAAACAAACACTATACAAAACACAGGGTTGAAACCCAAACATCATATCATATATCATATCATATCATACGTTTTGCAAATTCGTAACATATTGAACTAATTGCAATTTGTAACATATCGTACGAATTGACATTTGTAAGATACTGTATCCTACGATTTGTAATTTGTAAAATATCACACAAAATGGATGTGTGGTTATTATGTATGATTATGGTTATCCACAAAATAATACAAACAATATGAAATGCAACATACATTTCATACTAAAATGGAGTGTCTCACATTTATGAACAGAATAATACAAAATGCTCTGAGACCAGGTCAGGTTAATATCCTATATCTGTAGCATGTGGAAACATAACATTACCTTAATATGCACAAATGCATCCATATACAGTACCGGTCAATAGATTGGACACCTACTCGTTCCAGGGTTTTTCTCTATTTTTACTATTTTCTACATTGTAGAATAATAGACATCAAAACTATGAAATAACACATATGGAATCATGTACTAACCATCTTTCCCTCCTGACTCATCTCCCAGTCCCTGCCATCCCCACAGGATGATGCTGCCATCACCATGCATCACCATCGGGATGGTGCCAGGTTTCCTCCAGTTCAATCTTGGTTTCATCAGACCAGAGAATCTGGTTTCTCATGGTCTGAGAGTCCATTAGATGCCGGGCAGGAAGAGTCTTCTTCCATTTAGGAATGCTGGAGGCCACTGGCCTCAGCACAGATGATGCAACACACACTGCATAATTTTTTTGGTACCCTTCCCCAGATCTGTGCCTCGACACAATCCTGTCTTGGAGCTCTACGGACAATTTCTTCGACCTCGTGGCTTGGTTTTTGCTCTGACATGCATTGTCAACTGTGGTACATTATATAGACAGGTCATGTCCAATCAATTGAATTTACCACAGGTGGACTCCAATCAAGTTGGAGAAACACCTCAAGGATTTTTTATTTTTTTAAATTTACCTTTAAGAATGACGGCCTAGGAACAGTGGGTTAACTGCCTGTTCAGGGGCAGAACGACAGATTTGTACCTTGTCAGCTCGGGGGTTTGAACTTGCAACCTTCCGGTTACTAGTCCAACGCTCTAACCACTAGGCTACCCTGCCGCCCCAAGGATGATCAATGGAAACAGGATGCATAGCAAAGTCTCATAACAAAGGGTCTGAATACTTATGTTAATAAGGTTGTAACATGACAAAGTGTAGAAAGTCAAGGGGTCTGAATACTTTCAGAATGCACTGTATGTATGTGCAAATTTACAATTAACAAATTGTGTGAGACAGTTGTGTGGCCTGTTCTGGAAATCTGAGCATTATAAGTCTCCTGCTAGGCACACAACTGCACCACACACACACAGATACACTGACACACACACACACAGACACACAGACACACACACAGACACAGATACGCACACAGATACAGCCCCCCACACACACACACACACACACACACACACACACACACACACACACACACACACACACACACACACACACACACACACACACACACACACACACACAAACACACACACACACATACACACACACACACACACACACACACACACACACTGGAAACAAGACGTAGAGGTGTGAGTTTTGGTGCCATAGCGTTTCCATCTCTCGGTATCTGTCCTTCAGCAGACGTGTCTGTCGTAGAGCAGACAAGTGGGCATATGTCACTGTAGTCGCCATGGCGAAGACAGGTTGACTGATGACTCAAAGTGACACATCGAAGCAAAACAGAACTGGGCCTGCTGGCTGGGCTCACTGAGGGCAACAGCATTACAGTGCCACAGACAACAGAAACAATGCTGTAGGACACACACACATACTCAGCACAGATGATGCAAAATACAAAAGCTATGCCGTAAGGCACACAGCACAATTGAAGCTTGGGGAGTCGTACAACACAGGGCAGAAACAATGCTACAGGACATAATACATCCTCAACACATGTGCAAACATATCCACTAGAAGCACATTGTTGAGGGAGAGGTTAACAACCAGCACAAACAATGCTTAAGGAGGCACACATGACAGAGACATGACATAACATATTGGTCATAGTGATCCCAGTATGGGACAGACAACCATTAGTAACGGACATCGACATTTTTAAAAGGTTTAAAAATCAATTCTAATAAATGCAACCATTGGACAATGGATGAAGATACTACAAACGCATGGATACTTTTTTGATCCATCAGCTATTGACTGAGTTATAGCACATAAAACATTCTACTGGCACTGACAAATAAATGGAGTTCAGGCATTCCGGTGGAAATGCAGGTACAGGGATGCAGGCCCATGTTGACTCCAATGCTTCCCACAGTTGAGTCAAGCTGGCTGGATGTCCATTGGGTGGTGTCCATTCTTGATACATATGGGAAACTGTTGAGCGTGAAAACCCCAGCAGCGTTTCCGTTCTATACACACTCAAACCGGTGCACCTGGCACCTGCTACCTACTAATCACATAAGGCACTTATATTTTTTGTCTTGCTCATACACCCTTAGCATGGCACATATACACAATCCATGTCTCAATTGTCTCAAGGCTTAAAAATCATTCTTTAACCTGTCTCCTCCCCTTTATCTACACTGATTGAAGTGGATTTAAAATAAGGGATCATAGCTTTCACCCTGATTCACCTGGTCAGTCTATGTCATTGTATATTTCAACTGTATTAAATCATTACATTTTTCAATTGCACAAAAAATGAACTCTTTCTTGTGATGTAAGTATCGAGATGGTGCGTTAAACTGACGAAGAGTCAGCGTTTTTAAAGATGCAACATTAAGCCAATGTATTCCAGTGACTCCATTTCAACTATATCCAGAGTGTGTTTTACAGGTCGTTGCAAACATTTCTGCGGTCGTTAGTTAAAAGGGGAAAAGGGAATGGCAAAAACAAGTGAAAAAGTATCGCCGGAGTAAAATGAAAGCAATCAATCCAACCAGATACACTCCTGTGTGTGTGCATGTGTGTGCGTGTTTGTGTACGTTAATGGGTGTGCAAGACCATGCAAGCATGAGTAAGTGTGTACGTGTGTATCTGCATGCATGCGTTTGTGACTGTGCAAACTTATGAATGCTTGCTTGTGTGTGTGCATGCATGTGTGCATGCTTGTGTGTGTGCATGCATGTATGCATGCTTGTGTGCGTGTGTGTGTTTGTGTACGTTAATGGGTACGCAAGACCATGCAAGCATGAGTGAGTGTGTACATGTGTAATGTGTCTCTGTAGCTGCTGTTTGATCTCATGCATACTTGCATTTGTGTGACTGTGCAAACATGTTTGCATGCTTGCATGTGTGTGTGTGTGTCTGTGAGTGTGTGTGTCTGTGTGCGTTCGTGTCTGTGTGTCTGTAGGTCTGTGTGTGTTCCCAGAACTATGGAGGAATCCATTATTGATTATATTGTGATGAGATCAATCAAGCCATAGTTTTTTGTTTCTGTGTTGTATCAGATAATTGCGTTATGACATACTAATCGTCCTGTCATGAATATTTAAATAATATGGAAATCGTCGTTGCATATTCATGACCTCTTTGTTTTTGTTTTGCTTTCCTTTCTGATGTTCTATCCCTTATTCACCCGTTCATTTTCTCTTCCCATCCATTTGAACACATAGCATTATATGTTTGCTTCTTGAAAACAAGTCATATCAACATCAAATATAATAGTAGACATTCCTATTTCAAGATGAAAGAACAAACTGCTCATTAAAATAAAATAATTCAAACAAATGAGTTTACATGAGTTCACATTCAAGAGGGAGAACTTAGCAGTTCCCTGGTTTCAAATGTTATTCTTCAGTGGTAGCCAATGGTTGTCTAGGCCGGGATTCAATCTGAAAATAAATTAACTGATGAATCAACATCCGCAGGGTCTACCATGAATGATAATCTCCACGAACGTTGGGAAAATTCCCTTTAAAAAGCACATTGTGGGTAGTTCAGCGTGCAGTGGTAGAACGCACTTTGAATAAATACCTGCCATATACTATGAAGAAGATCAGTTCCAGGGGATGTCTTTAATGTGTCTGTGTAGCAGCTGTTTATGTTATTTACTGTAGACACAATCAAATGCATGCGGTTATATTTATTCATAACTTCATACAAAGCTATGGCATGTGAAAAACACTGTTTCTTCTCTCCAAATGAATTCTCCTTTCAAAATAAGTTGTATGCTTTGTTTTTGTTTGACCCCATTGGTGTAGAGCCTCGCAAATAGTAATTCAGATAAAAACACATTTAAAAAAAATAACAATATCGGTTGGATTTACGTTGTAAAATCTTTTGTTCCAGCTTATTTTCTGTTGAGGCAAGCGGATCAGTAATAATTCATAAACAAAAGAGCTAACTCTTTTCATAATTCATAAATGGAGAAGCATATACACTCCTAGACAGGGATGGCATTGCTCTGCTGTATGGTGAAACCCAAAACAAGCTGAGAGGGAGGGGGATAGGACAGCAGCGCCAAAAACACAAGCAGTTATATAGTACTCAGCCAATCCTTTAGATCCGTGGTTACCAACCTTTTCTGAGTCAAGATCACTTTCAGAGTCAAATGCAAGCCTAGAACTACCACTCAGATTATTTTTTAAACATGACTTGCATTATCACATTAAATTGGCTATGATTAGACCATATTATATTTCAAAACTCTATGATAACAAAATAGATCAGTTGTATTACTTGCAAGTCATAGCTGACCATACATTGAAATAATTTGCTTTACTGGACTGATTTTAGGCTACCTTCATCTGAGGGTCAGTCCTGGCAGAGGGAGGGGAAGAGCAGAACTTGGCACCTACCCCAAGTTTGGGAACCACTGTACTAACCTCTCTCTCTCTCTGCTTGCTTCCGCTCTCTCTCAGTCTTCTGTTTCCTCCTGCATTAATATTGCAAACTGCCTCACCACTGAGCGCCACATCACTGTCTGTCTCAGTAGTCTATTCACTGAAAAGCAAAGGTATGAGAACTTAGTACCGTATTTTTTGCTCCTGCTGAAGGCTCTGTTTAACGTTAGCTTCTTACTTTATCCTTCTGGGTGTCTAAGTAATACTAGCCAGACCCCTTCAACCTTATTGCAATAGATGTCTCTGCCAGCAGATATCCACCTGACTGACACACCAGTGAAATGTTTGGACACACCGACTTATTCAAGAGTTTCTTTATTTTTACTATTTATGATAGTGAAGACATCAAAACTATGAAACACATGTGGAATCATGTAGTAACCAAAAAAGTGTTAAACAAATCAAAATATGTTTTAAGTCGACCAAAGTGCAGAGTGGTAAGTGTTCATGATGTATTAATAGAACAGAACAACGAGAACGAACGAAACCGAAACAGTTCTGTCTGGTGCAGACACAAAAAACTACCCACAAAACACAGGTGGGAAACGGCTATCTAAGTATGGTTCTCAATCAGAGAACCACACCTGGACAAACACACAGAAATAGAAAACATAGAACACAAACATAGAATGCCCACCCCAACTCGCGCCCTGACCAAACCAAAATAGAGACATAAAAAGGATCTCTAAGGTCAGGGCGTGTCTTCAAAGTAGCCACCCTTTGCCTTGATGACAGCTTTGCACACTCTTGGCAATTCTCAACAAGGGTTGTTAAAAGTTCATTTGTGGAATTTATTTCCTTCTTAATGCGTTTGAGCCAATCAGTTGTGTTGTGACAAGGTAGGGGTGGTATACAGAAGATAGCCCAGTTTGGTAAAAGACCAAATCCATATTATGGCAAGAACAGCTCAAATAAACAAAGAGAAACAACACTCCATCATTACTTTCAGAAATGAACATCAGTCAATAAGGAACATTTGAATAACTTTGAAGGTTTCTTCAAGTGCAGTTGCAAAAACTATCACGCGCTATGATGAAACTGGCTCTCATGAGGACCACCACAGGAAAGGAAGACCCAGAGTTACCTCTACTGCAGAGAATAAGTTCATTAGAAATTGCAGCCCAAATAAATGTTTCACAGAGTTCAAGTAAACAGACACATCTGTGAGTCTTTCTGGATACGTCTCTAAGAGCTTTGCACATTTGCGCATTATTCTTTAAATAATTCTTCAATCTCTGTCAAATTGGTTGTTGATCATTGCTAGACAACCATTTTCAAGTCTTGCCATAGATTTTCAAGAAAATTTAAGCCAAAACTGTAACTCAGAAACATTAATTTTCTTCTTGGTTAGCAACTCCAGTGTCGACTTGGCCTCGTGTTTTATTATTCTTCTGTTTAATTAATCTCCCAGAGTCTGGTGGAAAGGATTTTACGTGTGCTTAGCTCCATTCCGTAAATGTTTTATCTTGAAAAACTCCCCAGTCCGTACAATTACAAGCATACCCATAACATGATGCAGCCACCACTATGCTTGAAAATATGGAGAGTGGTATTCAGTAATGTGTTTTATTCGATTTGCCCCAAACATAACACTGACATATTCAGGACAAAAAGTGACTTGCTTTGCCTCATTTTTTGCAGTATTACTTTAGAGGATGCATGTTTTGGAGTATTTTTATTCTGTACAGGCTTCCTTATTTTCACTTTTCAATTAGGTTAGTATTGTCGAGTAACTACAATGTTGTTGTTCATCCTCAGTTTATTCCTATCACAACCATTAAACTCTGTAGCTATTTTAAAGTCACCATTGGCCTCATGGTGAAATCCCTGAGCGGTTTCCTTCCTCTCCAGCAACTGACTTAAGAGGGACGCCTGTATCTTTGTAGTGACTAGGTGTATTGATACATCATCCAAACTGAAATTAATAACTTTCCCATGCTCAAAAGGATATTCAATGTCTGATTTATTTTATTCTTACACATCTACCAACAGGTGCCCTTTTTTGCGAGGCATTGGAACAGCTCCCTGGTCTTTGTGGTTGAATCTGTGTTTGAAAATCTCTGCTTGACTTAGGGCCCTTACAGATAATTGTATGTGTGAGGTACAGAGCTGAGGTAGTCATTCAAAAATAATAAACATTATTATTGCACACAGAGTGAGTCCATGCAACTTATTATGTGTCTTGTTAAGCATATTTTTACTCCTGAACTTATTAAGGCTGCCATCCAGGCTATATCACATCCGGCTGTGATTGGGAGTCCCATAGGGCGGTGCACAATTGGCCCAGTGTCGTCCAGGTTTGGCCGGTGTAAGCGGTCATTGTAAACAAGAATTTGATCTTAACTGACTTGCCTAGTTAAATAAAGGTTAAATAAAAAATGTAAAATTCAATTAAATAACAAAAGGTTTGAATACTTATCGGATCAAGACATTTCAGCTTTTCATTTTAAATTAATTTGTACAAATTTTGAAAATCATAATTCCACTTTGGCATTATGGGGTATTGTGTCACGCCCTGATCTGTTTCACCTGTCCCTGTGATTGTCTCCACTCCCTCCAGGTATCACTTATTTTCCCCAGTGTATTTATCCCTGTGTTTCCTGTCTCTCTGTGCCAGTTCGTCTTGTATGTTAAATCAAGTCAACCAGCGCGTCAAGTCAACCCCGTACTCCTTTTCTATTCTCTCTTGCTAGCCTTCCCAGTTTTGACCACTGTCCCGTGGCCAAACAGGGAAGTGGGTTCCAGGCATACTCCACCCAGACCAGTTGACCATTGACTCTGGACTACTTTCCTGCCTGCCTGATCATCCTGTCTGCCCTGACCTTGAATCTGCCTGCCCTTCAGTACCTAATGGACTCTGAACTGGTTTAGGCCTTTTGACTGCACACGACCATTCTCTTGCCTACCCCTTTTTGGATTAATAAACATTGTAAGACTCCAACCATCTGCCTCCTGTGTCTGCATCTGGGTCTCGCCTTGTGTCTTGATAGTACAAACTGCCATGACAGACCAGCAGACGGACCATCTCCGCCACGCTGTCTCCCTACAGGGAGCCACCATTAGGAGACATGAGTTGGTACAGGGCCTTTTGGAAGGGCTCAGTTCCTTGACGGAACGCCACGACCATGGGTTAAAGGCTATTATGGAGCAAATCCGGGACTGCCTGCCACCTCTGAAAAACCCCAATCACCTGGTAATTTTTTCCCTATCTGTGGTGAGTTTGTACAGCCTATCCCGGCTCCCCGAGAACCCCACTTACCTCCCCCGGAGAGATATTCGGGGAATCCTGGTAGCTGCCGGGTTTTCTTTCTCAGTGCTCGCTTATTTTTGAGCTACAGCCATCTTCGTTTCCTTCAGACCTATCGAAGATAGCGTATGGGAGCAACAATCTGCCATTTGTGGTCATCTGGAGGAATTTATGGCAGAGGTGAGAAAGATATTTGAGTCTTCGGTATACGGGAGAAAAGCGGCCAGTAAACTGCTTGACTTATGTCAGAACTCCCGTAGTGTGGCAGACTAGGTGGTTGATTTTCGCATGTTGGCCGCCGAGAGGGCCTGGAATCCGGAGTCTCTTCTTGATACTTTTCTGCACAGATTATCTGAGGAGGTAAAGTATGAGCTAGCTGCTCGGAATCTGCCGGTGGACCTCGACTCCCTTATCGCCCGAAACATTAAAATCAATGGACGCCTAAGGGAACGCAGGAGTGAGAGGAGATCTGGTCTCGGGCACACTTGTGCACCCGCTATGGCTCGTTCACCTTAGAGGGAATCCGGAAGTTTCCGAATGCAGCTTTTTCGAGAGGATTCGAAGCCACCCGAGCACTCTCGTGAATCTATGACGGGTGAGTTGGATACTCCTGAGCCTATGCAGTTGGGAAGAGCTAGGTTATCAGTTTGGGAACAATCACAGAGGATGAAGAGTAACTGTTGTCTGTACTGTTGTCTGTACTTAGGAAACCTTTGTTTCTACTGGGTAGCAGTACTATGTGAGTCAGACTGGGAGTTCCCTAATTCCCATCACTCGCACACCCTTTTTTGTGCTTGTGCTGTGGGGAGACCAATCTAAGTCTCCTCGATTGCTAATTGGCTCTGGGGCTGATGAAAGTTTTATGGATACCACTATTGCTTCGGAGCTTGGTATGCCTCTCTCTGTTCCCATGGATGCTAGGGCACTGGACGGCCGCTCTATAGGGGAAGTCACCCATAGTACTGTGCCCGTTCAATTATGGGTTTCTGGTAACCACAGTGAAACCATACAGTTCCTCCTCATTGCATCTCCCCATGTTTTGGTTGTTTTGGGATTTCCCTGGCTCCAAAAGTACAACCCTGTGCCTTCCTGTCCCGTCGTCTCATTCCTGCAGAGAGGAACTACAATGCAGGCAACTGAGAACTCCTGGCGGTTAAGATGGCGTTGGAAGAGTGGAGGCACTGGCTGGAAGGAGTAGAACAGCCATTCTTGGTCTGGACCAACCATAAGAACTTGGAATATCTCAATACAGCCAAGCGCCTCAACTCCAGGCAGGCCTGGTGGGCCCTCTTGTTAACCAGATTCAACTTCACCATTTCCTACCGCCCAGGGTCAAAAAATGTGAAGCCTGACGCTCTCTCTCGCCTATACAGTTCTTCTGCCACACCCTCAACCCCTGAAACCATTCTCCCTACCTCATGCCTTGATACCACTGTGGATTGGGGTATTGAGAACCTGGTTCGCGAGGCACAAAGTTCCCAGCATGGACCTGAAGGGGGCCCGGCTAACCGTCTGTTTGTCCTTAACCCAGTCCGGTCCCGGGTCCTGGAATGAGCTCATTCCTCCAGGCTGACCTGTCATCCAGGGTCCCGTCGTACACTAGCCTTCCTCCGACAACGTTTCTGGTGGCCCACAATGGTTCCTGACGTCTCTGCCGTCGTCACTGCATGCACAGTGTGTGCTCAGAACAAGACTCCATTGCAAGCTCCTTCTGGCCTCCATCAGCCACTACCGGCCCCTCATCGTCCCTGGTCTCAAATATCTCTGGACTTTGTCACTGTGCTCCCTCCGTCTGATTGCAACACTGTCATTGTCACTCGGTCTATAAAAAAGTGGTCAGATGAAGCAGATGCTAAACTACAGGACTGTTTTGCTATCACATACTGATGTTCCGGGATTCTTCCGATGACATTGAGGAGTACACCAAATCGGTCACTGGCTTTATCAATAAGTGCATCGAGGACGTCGTCCCCACAGTGACTGTACGTACATACTCCAACCAGAAGCCATGGATTACAGGCAACATTCGCACTGAGCTAAAGGGTGGACCAGCCGCTTTCAAGGTGTGGGACTCTTACAAACTTACAAGAAATCCCGCTATGCCCTGCGACAAACCATCAAACAGGCAAAGCGTCAATACAGGGCTAAGATTGAATCATACTACGCCGGCTCCGGCGCTCGTCGGATGTGGCAGGGCTTGCAAACTATTACAGACTACAAAGGGAAGCACAGCCGCAAGCTGCCCAGTGACACGAGCCTACCAGACGAGCTAAATCACTTCTATGCTCGCTTCGAGGCAAGCAACACTGAGACATGCATGAAAGCATCAGCTGTTCCGGACGACTGTGTGATCACGCTCTCCATAGCCGACGTAAGACCTTTAAACAGGTCAACATACACAAGGCTGCGGGGCCAGACGGATTACCAGGACGTGTGCGCGGGGCATGTGCTGACCAAATGGCAGGTGTCTTCACTGACATTTTCAACATGTCCCTGATTGAGTCTGTAATACCAACATGTTTCAAGCAGATTACCATACTACCGGTGCCCATGTACACTAAGGCAACCTGTCTAAATGACTACAGACCCGTAGCACTCACGTCCATAGCCAAGAAGTGCTTTGAAAGGCTGGTAATGGCTCACATCAACACCATTATCCCAGAAACCCTAGACCTACTCCAATTTGCATACCGCCCAAACAGATCCACAGATGATGCAATCTCTATTGCACTCCACACTGCCCTTTCCCACCTGGACAAAAGGAACACCTATGTGAGAATGCTATTCATTGACTACAGCTCAGCGTTCAACACCATGGTACCCTCAAAGCTCACCACTAAGCTTAGGAACCTGGGACTAAACATCTCCCTCTGCAACTGGATCCTGGACTTCCTGATGGGCCACCCCCAGGTGGTGAGGGTAGGTAGCAACACATCTGCCACGCTGATCCTCAACACTTGAGCCCCTTCTGTACTCCTTGTTCACCCACGATTGCATGGCCAGGCACGACTCCAACACCATCATTAAGTTTGCAGACGACACAACAGTGGTAGGCCTGATCACCGACAACGACGAGACCGCATATAGGGAGGAGGTCAGAGACCTGGCTGGGTGGTGCCAGAATAACAACCTATCCCTCAACGTAACCAAGAGAAAGGAGATGATTGTGGACTACAGGAAAAGGAGCACCGAGCACGCCCCCATTCTCATTGACGGGGCTGTAGTGGAGCAGGTTGAGAGCTTCAAGTTCCTTGGTGTACACAACAGCAACAAACTAGAATGGTCCAAACACACCAAGACAGTCATGAAGAGAACACGACAAAGCCTATTCCTCCTCAGGAAACTAAAAAGATTTGGCATGGGTCCTGAGATCCTCAAATGGTTCTACAGCTGCAACATCGAGAGCATCCTGACCGGTTGCATCACTGCCTGGTATGGCAATTGCTCGACCTCTGACCGCAAGTCACTTCAGAGGGTAATGCGTACGGCCCAGTACATCATTGGGGCAAAGCTGCCTACCATCCAGGACTTCTACACCAGGCAGTGTCAGAGGAAAGCCCTAAAAATTGTCAAAGACCCCAGCCACCCCAGTCATAGACTGTTCTCTCTACTATTGCATGGCAAGCGGTACCGGAGTGCCAGGTCTAGGACAAAAAGGCTTCTCAACAGATTTTTACCTCAAAGCCATAAGACTCCTGATCAGGTAACCAAATGGTTACCCAGACTATTTGCATTGTGTGCCCCCACAAATCCCTCTTTTACGCTGCTGCTACTCTCTGTTTTATCAGATATGCATAGTCACTTTAACTATACAGTCATGTACATACTACCTCAATTGGCCCAAACAACCAGTGCTCCTGCAACCCTCTTTTTACGCTACTGCTACTCTCTGTTCATCATATATGCATAGTCACTTTAACCATACCTACTTGTACATACTACCTCAATAAGCCTGACTAACCCTTGTCTGTACATAGCCTTGCTACTGTTATTTTCAAATGTCTTTTTACTGTTGTTTTATTTCTTTACTGCTTATGGTGCAGCATGTCTTCCGCATCCATGGACTCCCGGTAGACATGGGTCTCAGATCGGGGTCCTCAGTTCTCGGCTCAGTTCTGGAAGGCATTCTGCACCCTTATTGGGTCGTTGGCAAGCCTGTCATCCGGATTCCATCCCCAAACCAACGGTCAGTCAGAGCGAGCCAACCAAGACCTGGAAACCACCTGGAAACCACCCTGAGAAGCCACTACCTGGAGCCGACAACTGGTCTGGGTGGAGTATGCCCTGTTCGGCCACGGGACTCTCTCCATTTGAGTGTTCTTTGGGGAATCAACCTCCCCTCTTCCCAGAACAAGAGGAAGAGGTCAGCATACCCTCGGTCCAGATGTTTGTCCGCCGCTGTCAACATACCTGGAGAAGAGCTGTACTTCTCAAGACCAACTCGTCGCCAGACTCCAGCTCCCCGCTGCCACGTTGGGCAGATGGTATGACTTTCCACTCAGGACCTGCTCCTTCAGGTAGATTCCCACAAACTGTCTCCCCATTTCATTGGTCCTTTTCCCATCTCTAGAGTCCTTAGTTCCACTGCTGTCAGTCTTGCGTTTCCTCGTAACCTGCGTATCCACCCTACTTTCCATGTGTCCAGAATTAAGACCGTGTCTCAATGTCCTTTGTTTCCAGGCCCAACCCCCCCCCCCCCCCCGGGTCATCGATGGCCAGTATTTTACCTTTATTTAACTAGGCAAGTCAGCTAAGAACAAGTTGTTATTTTCAATGACGGCCTAGGAACAGTGGGTTAACTGCCTTGTTCAGGGGCAGAACAACAGATTTTTACCTTGTAAAATGTCAATCTTCAATTTCAATCTTGCAACCTTTCGGTTACTAGTCCAACACTAACCACTAACCACCTGCCATATATTATGGGTACTTAGTTTTATTAGTTGTATTAGTAGTAGTTGTTTTTATTAGTTGTATGCCTATTACTAGTTGTACAACAACTTGTTTATGCTGTTAATGTATGTTTTTTTGTTCTATTATTATTATCGCAATTTCATTGTTATTATTAGACAGTAGTTGCCATATTATCCTATCCTTCTTAAGTAATGTTTGTTTGTTTAGTTGATTTCATTTGGACACACTTGAATACTAGAGAATGGAAAGAGCTGCAAAAAACATCTCCATCTCTCATCTCTTCATTTAAAGACTCAATCATGGACTCTCTTACTGACAGTTGTGGCTGCTTCACGTGATGTATTGTTGTCTTTACCTTCTTGCCCTTTGTGCTGTTGTCTGTGCCCAATAATGTTTGTGCCATGTTTTGTGCTGCTACCATGTTGTGCTGCTGCCATGTTGTGTTGCTACCATGTTGTTGTCATGTTGTGTTGCTACCATGCTGTGTTATCAAGTGTTGCAGCCATGCTATGTAGTTGTGTTAAGTCTCTCTTTATTTAGTGTCATGATGTACAGTTGAAGCCGGAAGTTAACATACACCTTAGCCAAATACATTTAAACTCAGTTTTTCACAGTTCCTGAAATGTAATCCTAGTAAAAAAAATCCCTGTCTTGGGTCAATTAGGATCACCACTTTATTTAAAGAATGGGAAATGTCAGAATAATAGTAGAGAGACTGATTTAGTTCAGCTTTTATTTCTTTCATCACATACCCAGTGGGTCAGAAGTTTACACTCAATTAGTATTTCGTAGCATTGCCTTGAAATTGTTTAACTTGGGTCAAACATGTTGGGTAGTCTTCCACAAGCTTCCCACAATAAGTTGGGTGAATTTTGTCCCATTCCTCCTGACAGAGCTGGTGTAACTTAGTCAGGTTTGTAGGCCACCTTGCTCGCACATGCTTTTTTTAGTTTTGCCCTCAAATTTTCTATAGGATTGAGGTATAGAGGTATAGAACTTCACCATTTCCTACCGCCCAGGGTCAAAAAATGTGAAGCCTGACGCTCTCTCTCGCCTATACAGTTCTTCTGCCACACCCTCAACCCCTGAAACCATTCTCCCTACCTCATGCCTTGATACCACTGTGGATTGGGGTATTGAGAACCTGGTTCGCGAGGCACAAAGTTCCCAGCATGGACCTGAAGGGGGCCCGGCTAACCGTCTGTTTGTCCTTAACCCAGTCCGGTCCCGGGTCCTGGAATGAGCTCATTCCTCCAGGCTGACCTGTCATCCAGGGTCCCGTCGTACACTAGCCTTCCTCCGACAACGTTTCTGGTGGCCCACAATGGTTCCTGACGTCTCTGCCGTCGTCACTGCATGCACAGTGTGTGCTCAGAACAAGACTCCATTGCAAGCTCCTTCTGGCCTCCATCAGCCACTACCGGCCCCTCATCGTCCCTGGTCTCAAATATCTCTGGACTTTGTCACTGTGCTCCCTCCGTCTGATTGCAACACTGTCATTGTCACTCGGTCTATAAAAAAGTGGTCAGATGAAGCAGATGCTAAACTACAGGACTGTTTTGCTATCACATACTGATGTTCCGGGATTCTTCCGATGACATTGAGGAGTACACCAAATCGGTCACTGGCTTTATCAATAAGTGCATCGAGGACGTCGTCCCCACAGTGACTGTACGTACATACTCCAACCAGAAGCCATGGATTACAGGCAACATTCGCACTGAGCTAAAGGGTGGACCAGCCGCTTTCAAGGTGTGGGACTCTTACAAACTTACAAGAAATCCCGCTATGCCCTGCGACAAACCATCAAACAGGCAAAGCGTCAATACAGGGCTAAGATTGAATCATACTACGCCGGCTCCGGCGCTCGTCGGATGTGGCAGGGCTTGCAAACTATTACAGACTACAAAGGGAAGCACAGCCGCAAGCTGCCCAGTGACACGAGCCTACCAGACGAGCTAAATCACTTCTATGCTCGCTTCGAGGCAAGCAACACTGAGACATGCATGAAAGCATCAGCTGTTCCGGACGACTGTGTGATCACGCTCTCCATAGCCGACGTAAGACCTTTAAACAGGTCAACATACACAAGGCTGCGGGGCCAGACGGATTACCAGGACGTGTGCGCGGGGCATGTGCTGACCAAATGGCAGGTGTCTTCACTGACATTTTCAACATGTCCCTGATTGAGTCTGTAATACCAACATGTTTCAAGCAGATTACCATACTACCGGTGCCCATGTACACTAAGGCAACCTGTCTAAATGACTACAGACCCGTAGCACTCACGTCCATAGCCAAGAAGTGCTTTGAAAGGCTGGTAATGGCTCACATCAACACCATTATCCCAGAAACCCTAGACCTACTCCAATTTGCATACCGCCCAAACAGATCCACAGATGATGCAATCTCTATTGCACTCCACACTGCCCTTTCCCACCTGGACAAAAGGAACACCTATGTGAGAATGCTATTCATTGACTACAGCTCAGCGTTCAACACCATGGTACCCTCAAAGCTCACCACTAAGCTTAGGAACCTGGGACTAAACATCTCCCTCTGCAACTGGATCCTGGACTTCCTGATGGGCCACCCCCAGGTGGTGAGGGTAGGTAGCAACACATCTGCCACGCTGATCCTCAACACTTGAGCCCCTTCTGTACTCCTTGTTCACCCACGATTGCATGGCCAGGCACGACTCCAACACCATCATTAAGTTTGCAGACGACACAACAGTGGTAGGCCTGATCACCGACAACGACGAGACCGCATATAGGGAGGAGGTCAGAGACCTGGCTGGGTGGTGCCAGAATAACAACCTATCCCTCAACGTAACCAAGAGAAAGGAGATGATTGTGGACTACAGGAAAAGGAGCACCGAGCACGCCCCCATTCTCATTGACGGGGCTGTAGTGGAGCAGGTTGAGAGCTTCAAGTTCCTTGGTGTACACAACAGCAACAAACTAGAATGGTCCAAACACACCAAGACAGTCATGAAGAGAACACGACAAAGCCTATTCCTCCTCAGGAAACTAAAAAGATTTGGCATGGGTCCTGAGATCCTCAAATGGTTCTACAGCTGCAACATCGAGAGCATCCTGACCGGTTGCATCACTGCCTGGTATGGCAATTGCTCGACCTCTGACCGCAAGTCACTTCAGAGGGTAATGCGTACGGCCCAGTACATCATTGGGGCAAAGCTGCCTACCATCCAGGACTTCTACACCAGGCAGTGTCAGAGGAAAGCCCTAAAAATTGTCAAAGACCCCAGCCACCCCAGTCATAGACTGTTCTCTCTACTATTGCATGGCAAGCGGTACCGGAGTGCCAGGTCTAGGACAAAAAGGCTTCTCAACAGATTTTTACCTCAAAGCCATAAGACTCCTGATCAGGTAACCAAATGGTTACCCAGACTATTTGCATTGTGTGCCCCCACAAATCCCTCTTTTACGCTGCTGCTACTCTCTGTTTTATCAGATATGCATAGTCACTTTAACTATACAGTCATGTACATACTACCTCAATTGGCCCAAACAACCAGTGCTCCTGCAACCCTCTTTTTACGCTACTGCTACTCTCTGTTCATCATATATGCATAGTCACTTTAACCATACCTACTTGTACATACTACCTCAATAAGCCTGACTAACCCTTGTCTGTACATAGCCTTGCTACTGTTATTTTCAAATGTCTTTTTACTGTTGTTTTATTTCTTTACTGCTTATGGTGCAGCATGTCTTCCGCATCCATGGACTCCCGGTAGACATGGGTCTCAGATCGGGGTCCTCAGTTCTCGGCTCAGTTCTGGAAGGCATTCTGCACCCTTATTGGGTCGTTGGCAAGCCTGTCATCCGGATTCCATCCCCAAACCAACGGTCAGTCAGAGCGAGCCAACCAAGACCTGGAAACCACCTGGAAACCACCCTGAGAAGCCACTACCTGGAGCCGACAACTGGTCTGGGTGGAGTATGCCCTGTTCGGCCACGGGACTCTCTCCATTTGAGTGTTCTTTGGGGAATCAACCTCCCCTCTTCCCAGAACAAGAGGAAGAGGTCAGCATACCCTCGGTCCAGATGTTTGTCCGCCGCTGTCAACATACCTGGAGAAGAGCTGTACTTCTCAAGACCAACTCGTCGCCAGACTCCAGCTCCCCGCTGCCACGTTGGGCAGATGGTATGACTTTCCACTCAGGACCTGCTCCTTCAGGTAGATTCCCACAAACTGTCTCCCCATTTCATTGGTCCTTTTCCCATCTCTAGAGTCCTTAGTTCCACTGCTGTCAGTCTTGCGTTTCCTCGTAACCTGCGTATCCACCCTACTTTCCATGTGTCCAGAATTAAGACCGTGTCTCAATGTCCTTTGTTTCCCGGCCCAACCCCCCCCCCCCCCCCCCCCCCCGGGTCATCGATGGCCAGTATTTTACCTTTATTTAACTAGGCAAGTCAGCTAAGAACAAGTTGTTATTTTCAATGACGGCCTAGGAACAGTGGGTTAACTGCCTTGTTCAGGGGCAGAACAACAGATTTTTACCTTGTAAAATGTCAATCTTCAATTTCAATCTTGCAACCTTTCGGTTACTAGTCCAACACTAACCACTAACCACCTGCCATATATTATGGGTACTTAGTTTTATTAGTTGTATTAGTAGTAGTTGTTTTTATTAGTTGTATGCCTATTACTAGTTGTACAACAACTTGTTTATGCTGTTAATGTATGTTTTTTTGTTCTATTATTATTATCGCAATTTCATTGTTATTATTAGACAGTAGTTGCCATATTATCCTATCCTTCTTAAGTAATGTTTGTTTGTTTAGTTGATTTCATTTGGACACACTTGAATACTAGAGAATGGAAAGAGCTGCAAAAAACATCTCCATCTCTCATCTCTTCATTTAAAGACTCAATCATGGACTCTCTTACTGACAGTTGTGGCTGCTTCACGTGATGTATTGTTGTCTTTACCTTCTTGCCCTTTGTGCTGTTGTCTGTGCCCAATAATGTTTGTGCCATGTTTTGTGCTGCTACCATGTTGTGCTGCTGCCATGTTGTGTTGCTACCATGTTGTTGTCATGTTGTGTTGCTACCATGCTGTGTTATCAAGTGTTGCAGCCATGCTATGTAGTTGTGTTAAGTCTCTCTTTATTTAGTGTCATGATGTACAGTTGAAGCCGGAAGTTAACATACACCTTAGCCAAATACATTTAAACTCAGTTTTTCACAGTTCCTGAAATGTAATCCTAGTAAAAAAAATCCCTGTCTTGGGTCAATTAGGATCACCACTTTATTTAAAGAATGGGAAATGTCAGAATAATAGTAGAGAGACTGATTTAGTTCAGCTTTTATTTCTTTCATCACATACCCAGTGGGTCAGAAGTTTACACTCAATTAGTATTTCGTAGCATTGCCTTGAAATTGTTTAACTTGGGTCAAACATGTTGGGTAGTCTTCCACAAGCTTCCCACAATAAGTTGGGTGAATTTTGTCCCATTCCTCCTGACAGAGCTGGTGTAACTTAGTCAGGTTTGTAGGCCACCTTGCTCGCACATGCTTTTTTTAGTTTTGCCCTCAAATTTTCTATAGGATTGAGGTCATTGAGGCTTTGTGATGGCCACTCCAATACCTTGACTTTGTTGTCCTTAAGCCATTTTGCCACAACTTTGGAAGTATGCTTAGGGTCATTACCTATTTGGAAGACCCACTTGCGACCAAGCTTTAACTGATGTCTTGAGATGTTGCTTCAACATATCCACATAATATTCTTACCTCATGATGCCATCTATTTTGTGAAGTGCACCAGTCCCTCCTGCAGCAAAGCACCCGCAAAACAAGATGCAGCCTCCCCATTTTTCCTCCAAACATAATGATGGTCACTATGGCCAAACAGTTCTATTTTTGTTTCATCAGACCAGAGGACATTTCTTCAAAAAGTATGATCTTTGTCCCCATGTGCAGTTGCAAACCGTAGTCTGTTTTTTTCTGGTGGTTTTAGAGCAGTGGCTTCTTCCTTGCTGAGCGGCCTTTCAGGTTATGTCGATATAGGACTCGTTTAACTGTGGATATAGATACTTTCGTACCTGTTTCCTCCAGCATCTTCACAAGGTTCTTTGCTGTTGTTCTGGGATTGATTTGCACTTTTCACACCAAAGTACGTTCATCTCTAGGAGACAGAACGCTTCTCCTTCCTGAGCGGTATGACAGCTGCGTGGTCCCATGGTGTTTATACTTGCGTACTATTGTTTGTACAGATGAACGTGGTAACACTGAGTGGCTGCTGCCAACACACTGACACTGACTCAACTCCAGCCACTTTAATAATGGGAATTGATGGGAAATGATGTAAATATATCACTAGCCACTTTAAACAATGCTACCTTATATAATGTTACTTACCCTACATTATTCATCTCATTTGCATACGTATATACTGTACTCTATATCATCGACTGTATCCTTATGTAATACATGTATCACTAGCCACTTTAAACTATGCCACTTTGTTTACATACTCATCTCATTTGTATATACTGTACTCGATACCATCTACTGTATCTTGCCTATGCTGCTCTGTACCATCACTCATTCATATATCCTTATGTACATATTCTTTATCCCCTTACACTGTGTACAAGACAGTAGTTTTGGAATTGTTAGTTAGATTACTTGTTATTACTGCATTGTCGGAACTAGAAGCACTAGCATTTCGCTACACTCGCATTAACATCTGCTAACCATGTGTATGTGACAAATAAAATTTGATTTGATTTGATTTGATTTGACTTTAGGCATTTGGAAATTGCTCCCAAGGATGAACCAGACTTGTGGAGGTCTACAATTTTTTTATGATGTCTTGGCTGATTTCTTTTGATTTTCCCATGATGTCAAGCAAAGAGGCACTGAGTTTGAAGGTAGGCCTTGAAATACATCCACAGCTACACCTCCAATTGACTCAAATGATGTCAATTAGCCAATCAGAAGCTTCTAAAGCCATGACATCCTTTTCTGGAATTTTCCAAGCTGTTTAAAGGCACAGTCATCTAAGCGTATGTAAACTTCTGACCCACTAGAATTGTGATTCAGTGAATTATAAGTGAAATAATCTGTCTATAAACAATTGTTGAAAAAATGACTTGCACAAAGTAGATGTCCTCACCAACTTGCCAAAACTATAGTTTCTTAACTTCTTATGGCTGGGGGGCAGTATTGAGTAGCTTGGATGAATAAGTTGCCCAAAGTAAACGGCCTGCTCCTCAGTCTCAGTTGCTAATATATGCATATAATTATTAGTATTGGATAGAAAACACTCTAAAGTTTGTAAAACTGTTTGAATGATGTATGTGAGAATAACATAACTCATATGGCAGGCAAATTCCTGAGTTGAAATCAAAACAGTGAGAAAAAGAAGGGTTCTGAGCTTTGAGCAATCATGGGAGAAATATTTAGATGTTGACCCGTAATTGAATTCCTTTATTGTATCCAATATACACTGTATATTCAGTACCAGTCAAAAGCAGAGTAAAGGAAAAGCAGCCAACAAGTGCTCAGCATGTGTGGGAACTCCTTCAAGACTGTTGGAAAAGCATTCCAGGTGAAGCTGGTTGAGAGAATGCCAAGAGTGTGCAAAGCTGTCATGAAGGCAAAATGTGGCTATTTTGAAGAATCTAAAATATAACCTATATTTTGATTTGTTTAACACTTTTTTGGTTACTACATGAATCCAAATGTGTTATTTCATCATTTTCATTTTGATGTCTTCGCTATTGTTCTACAATGTAGAAAATAGTACAAATAAGGAAAAGCCCTTGAATGAGTAGGTGTGTCCAAACTATATATACACACAGTTTGGGGTCACTTAGAAACTTCCTTGTTTTTGAAAGAAAATCAATTTTTTTGCCCATTAACATCACATTAAATTGATCAGAAATACAGTGTAGACATTGTTAACGTTGTAAATGACTATTGTAGCTAGAAACTGCAGATTTTTTATGCAATATCTTCATAGGTGTACAGAGGCCCATTATCAGTAACCATCACTCCTGTGTTCCAATGGCACGTTGTGCTAGCTAATCCAAGTTTATCATTTTAAGTGGCAAATAGGAAACCCTTTTTCAATTATGTTAGCACAGCTGAAAACTGTTGGTCTGATTAAAGAAGCAATAAAACAGGCCTTCTTTAGACTAGTTGAGTATCTGGTGCATCAGCATTTGTGGGTTCGATTACAGGCTCAAAATGGCCAGAAACATACAACTTTCTTCTGAAACTCGTCAGTCTATTCTTGTTCTGAACACTGAAGGCTTTTCCATGCGAGAAATTTCCAAGAAACTAAAGATCTCGTACTCCCCTCACAGAACAGCGCAAACTGGCTCTAACCAGAATAGAAGGAGGAGTGGGAGGCCCTGGTGCACAACTGAGCAAGAGGACAAGTACATTAGAGTGTCTAGTTTGAGAAACAGACAAGTCCTCAACTGGCAGCTTCATTAAATAGTACCTGCAAAACACAGTCTCAACGTCAATAATGAAGAGGCGACTCCGGGATGCTGGCCTTCTAGGCAGAGTTCCTCTGTCCAGTGTCAAGTGTCTGTATTCTTTTACCCATCTTAATCTTTTCTTTTTATTGGCCAGTCTAAGATATGGCTTTTTCTTTGCAACTGTGAAAAATGTCAAAGTGACCCCAAACTTTTGAACGGTTGTGAATATATAAAAGAATTACTGAGGTCCAGACCTCTGTGCTCATACGTAGCTACGGCCATGTCTGCAGTGTAAAGCTAGAGACCAGGTTGGATTATACTGTGAGAGCTGGAGACCAGTAGAACTGGTGTAGAACTTGGTGTATACTCCAGTTCTACGTTCCAGTGTTAGCTAGAATGTTCTACATTAGCATAACAGCCATTAAAGCCGAATCACTGAACGTTTTCATTATCCGTAATTAAGTTTTATCAATTAACAGACACTATCATATCATATTCATGAAGCAGATGAGCCGGAGCTGCTTTTAGAGAGCAGTGGTCAGACTGTGTTGGGGCTGCTCTCTTTTTCTGAAAGTCTCTCTCCACATGAATGTTTTAGGGGCTAAATGGAGGCAGACATGCTGGATCCCCTGTTCCCTCTGAGAGGCCTCTCTGTCTCTCTACCCCCAACCAACGCTATGGGGAAACTCTGTATGGGAATGTTCACAGTATATTAAAGTGCAATTTATTTAAATGCAATGTGTGTGGGGGGGGGGGGGGGGGCATTTATGTCAGCGTGACATTGAGTATGTCAGCTATAACAGGACCTCAATGTCTGATACTGATGATATTGTAAAACATTGCATGGGTGGACAAGAAACCAGTGTGTGTGTGTGGTGTGTGTATGTGTACATGTGCATGTGCATGTTCTCTTATTTTTCTGAAGCTGTCTTTCTTTGTGTCAATGTGCTATGACTTTGTGTGTGTGCTGTAAGTTTGTGTCTAGATGTGTGTGTACTGTCTGTTTGCCCTACTGAATCTGGCCAGCGAACTAAGATTGGCAGATCATCCTACAAACACAAGCATTATAAACAAAAAAGGAAAACCAGGCAAACTGGACAAAAAGCAGTTCATAATCGCTATTTGGAATGTTAGAACAATGATTGACAAAAACTCACGTCCCGAGAGAAGAACTGTCTTGCTGTTCAGGGAACTGAGCAGACATAAGATTGACATAGCAGCTCTGAGTGAAACAAGGTTAGCTGACGATGGCCCCATCACTGAACCAGGAGGTGGCTATATGTTTTTCTGGAACATGAAATCGTTTGATTAGGACAGAGTACATGGGGTGGGACTTACCATAAGAACCAACCTTCCCAGGCACCTTCAAGACTTACCCTCCGGCATAAATGAGGGGCTAATGAAAATCAGGACTCCTCTCAACAAGACCAGGCATGCCACAATAATCTGTGCCTACACTGCAGGCCCTGACAATGTGAAAGAGCAGTTCTACTCTACTTCTACAGTTCTACATCCAATCAACTCCCCAGAGTGACAAACTAATCATTGCTAGAGACTTCAATGACAGGATGGGCAAAGACAGCACAAACTGGCAAGGAGTGATTGGCAAAGATGAAGTGGGAACCACTAATGGAAATGGGCTCCTACTCCTGAGCAAATGTTTTCATATTTATAATAATATATATATATATATTAAACTTTATTTAACTAGGCAAGTAGGTTAAGAACACATTCTTATTTACAATGACGGCCTACCAACCGAGCGAGAAAGAGATACAGAGAGAGATTTTTAATTTTATTTGACCATTATTTAACCAGGCAAGTCAGTTACGAACAAATTCTTATTTACAATGACGGCCTACCAATAGGCAAAAGGCCTCCTGCGGGGACGGGGGCCTGTGATACATTTTTTAAATAAAAACATTATAAATATAGGACAAAACACACATCACAACAAGAGAGACAACACAACACTTCATAAAGAGAGACCTATGACAACAACATAGCAAGGCAGCAACACATGACAACACAGCATGGTAGCAACACAACATAACAACAACGTGGTAGCAACACAACATGGTAGCAGCACAAAAACATGGTACAAACATTATTGGGCACGGTCAACAGCACAAAGGTCAAGAAGGTAGAGACAATAATACATCACACAAAGCAGCCACAACTGTCAGTAAGAGTGTCCATGATTGAGTCTTTGCATGAAGAGATTGAGCTAAAACTGTCCAGTTTGAGTGTTTATTGCAGCTCGTTCCAGTCGCTAGCTGCAGTGAACTCAAAAGAGGAGCGACCCAGGGATGTGTGAGCTTTGGGGACCTTTAACAGAATGTGTTTGGCAGAACGGGTGTTGTATGTGGAGGATGAGGGCTGCAGTAGATATCTCACATAGGGGGGAGTGAGGCCTAAGAGGGTTTTATAAATAAGCATCAACCAGTGCGACGGGTATACAGAGATGACCAGTTTACAGAGGAGTATAGAGTGCAGTAAAGTATCCTATAAGGAGCATTGGTGGCAAATCTGATAGCCGAATGGTAAAGAACATCTAGCCGCTCGAGAGCACCCTTACCTGCCAATCTAGAAATGCTCAGAGCATGGCCTTGCCATCACCAACACCATCTTCGGGCAAGCAGACAAATACAAAACTACATGGATGCACCCAAGATCCAAGCACTGGCACCTGATGGATTATGGCATTGGGTGAAAGCACGACATTAAGGACATCAAGATTACAAGAGCCATGCTTGGCGAAGATTGTTGCACAATCCATAGAATGGTCAGAGTGATCCCAGGCATGCAAATCATGTTAAACCACCCAAGGCGGCACAGATGTCCCTCCCTAGATGTCCAGAAGCTGCAAGGTGCACATCTCAGGGCTTAGTTGCAAGGCAGCTTGGAAACCCAACTTGAAAACTGCATCATACCCCTCTGAGACACCTTAGGGAAAATGGGAGAAGTTCAAAGAGACTGTACAGGAATAAGCAACAGAAATACTTGGCACTAAAAAGAGAAACCATCAAGACTGTTTCGATGACAACAATGACAAAATCATGATGCTCCTGAAGGAAAATAACCATGCATTCCTGTCTTTCCAAAACAACCCCCAATCTGCCTCCAAGCGAGACAAGTTCAAAAACTGCAGAAACAGCTATGATCGATGCAAGATCAATGGTGGGAGGGACTAGCAGTACGCACACAAATGTATGCAGACACACACTTTGAATGCCTCAAAACCATCTATGAACTGGTGAAGTCTTGCACATTGCCTCTGAGATCAGCAGATGGCAAAACCCTCCTCAGAGACAAGCAAGTTTTGCAGGGAGGTTGGAGGAACACTTCAGCAATCTCCTGAACAGATCATCCACTGTTGACCCCTCAGCCATAAACCTGATGCCTGAAAAGGCTATCCAACATCACCTGGACAAAACACCTATGTCACGGATGTCGTAAGAAACGGACCAAGGTGCAGCGTGGTGAGCATACATATATATTCCTTTTTATTATGTCACCAACAAAAACAATAAACAATACAAAACGACCGTGAAGCTTAACGGGGCTATGATGCCTCTAACAAAATTAACTACCCACACTGAAATGAGGGAAAAAGGGCTGAAATTAGGGAAAAAGTATGATTCCCAATCAGAGACAACGATAGACAGATGTCCCTGATTGAGAACCATACCCGGCCAAAACATATAAATAAAGAAACATAGAAAACAAAACATAGAATGCCCATCCCACATCACACCCTGACCTAACCAAATAGAGAAATAAAACGGCTCTCTAAGGTCAGGGCGTGACAGTACCCCCCCCCCCAAAGGTGCGAAACCTGAACCTATAGGGGAGGGTCCGGGTGGGCATCTACCTGCGGTGGCAGCTCTGGTGCGGGAAGTAGACCCCGCTCCACCTCTGGCTCACCCCGCTTTGGTGGCGCCACTAGTGTGGGGACCCTCGCCGCCGACCCCGTACTGGGGACCCTCTCTGCGTGCCCTGGACTGGGGACCCTTGTTGCAGAACCCGGACTGGGGACCCTCGCTGCTGGCCCCGGACTGGGGACCCTCGCTGCGGACCCCGAACTGGGCACCCTGGTTGCATGCCCCGGACTGGGCACCCTCGTTGCGGGGCCCGGACTGGGCACCCTCGTTGCGGGGCCCGGACTGGGCACCCTCGTTGCGGGGCCCGGACTGGGCACCCTCGCTGCGGGCCCCGGACTGGGCACCCTCATTGCAGCCCCAAGATTGGAGGCCGTCACTGGAGGCTCCGGACTGGAGACCGTTGCTGGAGGCTCCGGATTGGAGGCCGTCGCTGGAGGCTCCGGACTGGAGGACGTCGCTGGAGGCTCCAGACTGGAGGCCGTCGTTGGAGGCTTCGTGCCATGACCCCTCACTGGAGGCTTCGTGCCATGGATCATCTTTGAGGAACTTCTTTGAGGAAAAGATCAAGATCATTAGAAAGCAAATTACAGATTCCTCTTTAAATCTGCGTATTCCTCCAAAGCTCAGTTGTCCTGTGTCTGCACAACTCTGCCAGGACCTAGGATCAAGAGAGACACTCAAGTGTTTTAGTACTATATCTCTTGACACAATGATGAAAATAATCATGGCCTCTAAACCTTCAAGCTGCATACTGGACCCTATTCCAACTAAACTACTGAAAGAGCTGCTTCCTGTGCTTGGCCCTCCTATGTTGAACATAATAAACGTCTCTCTATCCACCGGATGTGTACCAAACTCATTAAAAGTGGCAGAAATAAAGCCTCTCTTGAAAAGCCAAACCTTGACCCAGAAAATATAAAAACTATCGGCCTATATCGAATCTTCCATTCCTCTCAAATTTTAGAAAAGGCTGTTGCGCAGCAACTCACTGCCTTCCTGAAGACAAACAATGTATACGAAATGCTTCAGTCTGGTTTTAGACCTGATCATAGCACTGAGACTGCACTTGTGAAGATGGTAAATTACCTTTTAATGGCGTCAGACCGAGGCTCTGCATCTGTCCTCGTGCTACTAGACCTTGAAACCATCGATCAACACATTCTTTTGGAGAGATTGGACACCCAAATTGGTCTACACGGACAAGTTCTGGCCTGGTTTAGATCTTATCTGTCGGAAAGATATCAGTTTGTCTCTGTGAATGGTTTGTCCTCTGACAAATCAACTGTAAATTGCGGTGTTCCTCAAGGTTCCGTTTTAGGACCACTATTGTTTTCACTATATATTTTACCTCTTAGGGGATGTCATTCGAAAACATAATGTTAACTTTCACTGCTATGCGGATGACACACAGCTGTACATTTTAATGAAACATGGTGAAGCCCAAAAATTGCCCTCGCTAGAAGCCTGTGTTTCAGACATAAGGAAGTGGTTGGCTGCAAACTTTCTACTTTTAAACTCGGACAAAACAGAAATGCTTGTTCTAGGTCCCAAGTAACAAAGAGATCTTCTGTTGAATCTGACAATTAATCTTGATGGTTGTACAGTCGTCTCAAATAAAACTGTGAAGGACCTCGGCATTACTCTGGACCCTGATCTCTCTTTTGACGAACATATCAAGACTATTTCAAGGACAGCTTTTTTCCATCTACGCAACATTGCAAAAATCTGAAACTTTTTGTCTAAAAATGATGCAGAAAAATGAATCCTTGCTTTTGTTACTTCTAGGTTAGACTACTGCAATGCTCTACTTTCCGGCTACCCGGATAAAGCACTAAATAAACTTCAGTTAGTGCTAAATACAGCTGCTAGAATCCTGACTAGAACCAAAAGATTTGATCATATTACTCCAGTGCTAGCCTCCCTACACTGGCTTCCTGTTAAAGCAAGGGCTGATTTCAAGGTTTGATGCCAACATACAAAGCATTACATGGGCTTGCTCTTACCTATCTTTCCGATTTGGTCCTGCCGTACATACCTACACGTACGCTACGGTCACAAGACGCAGGCCTCCTAATTGTCCCTAGAATTTCTAAGCAAACAGCTGGAGGCAGGGCTTTCTCCTATAGAGCTCCATTTTTATGGAACGGTCTGCCTACCCATGTGAGAGACGCAAACTCGGTCTCAACCTTTAAGTCTTTACTGAAGACTCATCTCTTCAGTGGGTCATATGATTGAGTGTAGTCTGGCCCAGGAGTGTGAAGGTGAACGGAAAGGCTCTGGAGCAACGAACCGCCCTTGCTGTCTCTGCCTGGCCGGTTCCCCTCTCTCCACTAGGATTCTCTGCCTCTAACCCTATTACAGGGGCTGAGTCACTGGCTTACTGGTGCTCTTCCATGCCGTCCCTGGGAGGGGTGCAATACTTGAGTGTTCCTGTCTGGGTTGGCGCCCCCCCTTGAGCTGTGCCGTGGAGGAGTTTTTTGTGGGCTATACTCGGCCTTGTCTTAGGATGGTAAGTTGGTGGTTGAAGATATCCCTCTAGTGGTGTGGGGGCTGTGCTTTGGCAAAGTGGGTGGGGTTATATCCTTCCTGTTTGGCCCTGCCCGGGGGTATCATCAGATGGGGCAACAGTGTCTCCTGACCCCTCCTGTGTCAGCCTCCAGTATTTATGCTGCAGTAGTTTATGTGTCGGGGGGCTAGGGTCAGTTTGTTATATCTGGAGTACTTCTCCTGTCCTATCCGGAGTCCTGTGTGAATTTAAGTATGCTCTCTCTAATTCTCTCTTTCTCTCTTTCTTTCTCTCTCTCAGAGGACCTGAGCCCCAGGACCATGCCTCAGGACTACCTGGCATGATGACTCCTTGCTGTTCCCAGTCCACCTGGCCGTGCTCCTGCTCCAGTTTCAACTGTTCTGCCTGCGTCTATGGAACCTGTTGGACCTGTTCACCGGACGTGTTACCTGTCCCAGACCTACAGTTTTCAACTCTCTAGAGACAGCAGGAGCGGTAGACATACTCTTAATGATCGGCTATGAAAAGCCAACTGACATTTACTCCTGAGGTGCTGACTTGCCACACCCTCAACAACTGCTGTGATTATTATTATTTGACCATGCTGGTCATTTATGAACATTTGAACATCTTGGCCATTTTCTGTTATAATCTCCACCCGGCACAGCCAGAAGAGTACTGGCCACCCCTCATAGCCTTTCTCTGGAGTTTTTCCTAGCCACCGTGCTTCTACACCTGCATTGCTTGCTGTTTGGGGTTTTAGGCTGGGTTTCTGTACAGCACTTTGAGATATCAGTTATCAGCGATCCAAGCTTTGGGCATGGGGTCATTGAAACGTACCTTTGCTGTCAGTGTGTTGTACCCAAAGGGTGTGTGAGCATCAAGGGTGAAGTGAGACCAGAGAACTCACCTAGGACGGAGAGCTCACTAGAGGAGGGGAGCTCCACAGCACCACAGAGGCCACCAGAGACGAGAGAGGGGGATGTGGTGGTGAGGACGACGGTTCAGCGGAAGGTGAGCTGGCAATGCGTGCACCTGGGGAGGGGTGCTCCATAGCAGCAGAGAGGCCACCAGAAGCAGTGCAGCGGGTAGATAGCAGTGGAGCGGGAGGCAAGTTACAAGTGGATCGGGAATTCAGCAAAGCTTTTGGGAAGAAAGTTTACATTTTGTGCACTTAAATGACTGAAGCTTACTACCAAAGATTTATGAGATACACCTGTTGGTTCGCAAATCTTATGTTTTACAGAGACATGGTTGGATTCACCTGTTTGTGACTCAAACATTGAGATAGGCAATTACTCTATTGTCAGTACGGAATCAGAACGGTGGGGGGATATGTGCCTTTGTCAGATCCGACATTGCTTATAACTTCAGATCGGATTTAATTCGATCTGGAGATTGTCTGGCTGAATATCTGCCTTCCCAAAAACCAGGCCGATTTTGTTGGGGTCGTGTTACAGGCCTCCCAATCAGAACACATTCTATGAAGGTCTCGAAACTGTAATGATTCCCTGGTGAAGGAAATCATTTTGTTAGGAGATTTCAATACTGATGTCTGCAAAAGGGATAGCCCAATCCACAATGTATTTATGCATTTCTGTAGATTATTTGCTCTGACGAATGATAAATGCTAAATGATAAAAGATCCCACCAGGGTATGTGAAACAGTGCAAAGTACAATTGACCAAATATTGGTGTCTGATAAATCCAAAATATCGCATAGTGGAGTAATTGTCTATGGAATCAGTGATCATTTGTGTTACATCAACTCGTCGTGTTTGGAGGACAAAGAATGCTGAGTTCCATCCAAAGAACACAATACCTACTGTGAAGCATGGGGGTGGAAACATCATGCTTTGGGGCTGTTTTTATGCAAAGGGACCAGGACGACTGATCCGTGTAAAGGAAATAATGAATGGAGCCATGTATCGTGAGATTTTGAGTGAAAACCTCCTTCCATCAGCAAGGGCATTGAAGATGAAACGTGGCTGGGTCTTTCAGCATGACAATGATCCCAAACACACCGCCCGGGCAACGAAGGAGTGGCTTCGTAAGAAGCATTGCAAGGTCCTGGAGTGGCCTAGCCAGTCTCCAGATCTCAACCCAATAGAAAATCTTTGGAGGGAGTTGAAAGTCCGTGTTGCCCAGCAAAAGCCCCAAAACATCACTGCTCTAGAGGAGATCTGCATTGAGGAATGGGCCAAAATACCAGCAACAATGTGTGAAAACCTTGTGAAGTCTTACAGAAAACGTTTGACCTCTGTCATTGCCATCAAAGGGTATATAACAAAGTATTGAGATAAACTTTTGTTATTGACCAAATACTTATTTTCCACCATAATTTGCAAATAAATTCATTAAAAATCCTACAATGTGATTTTCTGGATTTTTTTTCTGATTTTGTCTGTCATAGTTGAAGTGTACCTATGATGAAAATTACAGGCCTCTCTCATCTTTTTAAGTAGGAGAACTTGCACAATTGGTGGCTGACTAAATACTTTTTTGCCCCACTGTAGCTGCGCAAAGCATTCTGGAGGAGCTGGAGCACACCTAATAATTTAAAATACATTTGCCAAAGTTATAGAGTTACTGCTGTCTGTTCTGAAATATATGAAATCATTCAGAATAGCCTACTACACCATGAGAAAGCTTAACATTTTGCCACAGAGGGTAAATAGCTTATTTAAAAATAGCCTAGCTGTGGAGCGTAGTCCAATAACAAGGCATAGCCTACAGTCGGGAATGCGCAAAACTGGCCTTTCGCAATATTTCAAATAGTCTACAATCATGGGGAAACACAGGTTGGAAAGCAAATGGCTCCTGCTGAAAAGAGAAGACTAATCTGTTAGCTGTAGGCTATAAAATATTTTATCAACATGCATATTCTTTTACAAAGTAAAATGTGAGAGAGAGAATGGCTTTTGGCACAAAGGCATATACCATCACCAGCGAGTGACCTGCACATCATTGGGTGAGTCAGTGAAACTTGAAAGCATTTTTAGGACTATAATTACCTCCTCATATCGTAGCAAACAATATGTCTCCACACACCTAGGCCTAGGCTATTGATGGATTCAAGAAAAGTTTGTTTTCATTGATCTCAGATTCCCAGTTTGTCAGTGTCAAAGTAGCCTGTCATTTTGATCATTTGTACGGTATTATGGTGCTTTCAAGACAACTGGGGAAAAACTAGGTTGAATAATGACATCAGTGATCTTCAGGTCGGAAAGTTATAGCTCTAGAAAGAGGCCAGTTCCCCATTTCGAATTCCGAGTTGGATAATCGTTCAAAGCTAATTTTCCCAGTCGGAGCTCGTTTTTCCAAGATTTCCCAGTTGTCTTGAATGCACTGAAGTCGGAAGACTGAGATTTCCCAGCTCTGAGTTCCTGATTGCCTCTACTCTACTACTCTATGCCTCTATGCAAATGTGATGATATGCATGCAAAACTTTATTATTAATTAAGGTGATTTTTTTTCTCATGCGTTCCAGGTCACCCGCCTCTCGCACTCACTTTTTGTTCCAGCACCTCCCGATTTACAAATTAAGCACTGAGTACTACCAAAAACAAACTAAACAATATTGGACTGAACATCAGGAGGGAGATAGTAAATTAAAAAGAAGAGGTTGCCAATGCATTCAACTCTTTTGTTATACTTCTGTTGCCAGCAAGCTGATCAGCAAGCTGCCCACCAGTTCTGGATTGTATAGAAATAACCAAGTCAAGAAGAAATATGCCGAGTTAGTGGTTCAGCCAAACTCTTTTTTTTTGTTGCAAAGGTAGCAACAGCCAAAGTAGTCAGTATGCTAGCAGAACTTAAATGCTCCAGAGCCACAGGCCTGGATAATATTCCTGCAAGGTTTATTAGAGATTCTGCTGAGCACATTGCCCCTTGTATTCCGCATATCGTTAATCTCAACTCATGAACAAGGCATCTTCCCCAAGGACATGAAACAAGCTAAAGTTATATCTACAGTTGAAGTCGGAAGTTTACATACACTTAGGTTGGAGTCATTAAAACTCGTTTTTCAACCACTCCACAAATGTCTTGTTAACAAATTATAGTTTTGGCAAGTTGGTTAGGACATTTACTTTGTGCATGACACAAGTCATGTTCCCAACAATTGTTTACCGACAGATTATTTCACATATTATTCACTGTATCACAATTCCAATTGGTCAGAAGTTTACATACACTAAGTTGACTGTGCCTTTAAACAGTTTGGAAAATTCCCGAAAATGATGGCATGGCTTTAGAAGCTTCTGATAGGCTAATTCACATAATTTGAGTTAATTGGAGGTGTACCTGTGGATGTATTTCAAGGCCTACCTTCTAAATCAGTGCCTCTTTGCTTGACATCATGGGGAAATAAAGAGAAATCAGCCAAGACCTCAGAAAAAAATTACAGACCTCCACAAGTCTGGTTCATCCTTGGGAGCAATTTCCAAACACCTGAAGGTACCACATTCATCTGTACAAACAATAGTACGCAAGTATAAACACCATGGGACCACGCAGCCGTCATACTGCTCAGGAAGGAGAAGCGTTCTGTCTCCTAGAGATGAATGTACTTTGGTGCAAAAAGTGCAAATTAATCCCAGAACAACAGCAAAGAACCTTGTGAAGATGCTGGAGGAAATAGGTACAAAAGGATCTATATCCACAGTAAAACGAGTCCTATATCGACATAACGTGAAAGGCCACTCAGAATGGAAGAAGCCACTGCTCCAAAACCACCAGAAAAAAAGCCAGACTACGGTTTGCAACTGCACATGGGGACAAAGATCTTACTTTTTGGAGAAATGTCCTCTAGTCTGAAGAAACAAAATAGAACTGTTTGGCCATAATGACCATTGTTACGTTTGGGGGAAAAAGGGGGATGCTTGCAAGCCGAAGAACACCATCCCAATCGTGAAGCACGGGGGTGGCAGCATCATGTTGTGGGGGTGCTTTGCTGCAAGAGGGACTGGTGCTGTCACGTTCTGACCTTAGTTCCTTTGTTTTGTCTTTTGTTTTAGTATGGTCAGGGCATGAGTTGGGTGGGTTGTCTATGTTAGTTTGTCTAGGATTTTCTATTTCTGTGTTTGGTCTGGTATGGTTCTCAATCAGAGGCAGCTGTCAATCGTTGTCCCTGATTGCGAACCATATTTAGGTAGCCTGTTTTCCATTGTGGGTGGTTATTTTCAGTCTTTGTGTGTCTGCACCAGACAGAACTGTTTCGGTTGTTTCTTTGTTATTTGTTATTCAGTGTTCAGCCTTTTCATTAAATAAGATGAACACTTACCACGCTGCGCTTTGGTCCTCACCTTCTCCCAAGACAGCCGTTACAGGTGCACTTCACAAAATACAGTGCCTTGCGAAAGTATTCGGCCCCCTTGAACTTTGCAACCTTTTGCCACATTTCAAGCTTCAAACATAAAGATATAAAACTGTATTTTTTTGTGAAGAATCAACAACAAGTGGGACACAATCATGAAGTGGAACGACATTTATTGGATATTTCAAACTTTTTTAACAAATCAAAAACTGAAAAATTGGGCGTGCACAATTATTCAGCCCCTTTACTTTCAGTGCAGCAAACTCTCTCCAGAAGTTCAGTGAGGATCTCTGAATGATCCAATGTTGACCTAAATGACTAATGATGATAAATACAATCCACCTGTGTGTAATCAAGTCTCCGTATAAATGCACCTGCACTGTGATAGTCTCAGAGGTCCGTTAAAAGCGCAGAGAGCATCATGAAGAACAAGGAACACACCAGGCAGGTCCGAGATACTGTTGTGAAGAAGTTTAAAGCCGGATTTGGATACAAAAAGATTTCCCAAGCTTTAAACATCCCAAGGAGCACTGTGCAAGCGATAATATTGAAATGGAAGGAGTATCAGACCACTGCAAATCTACCAAGACCTGGCCGTCCCTCTAAACTTTCAGCTCATACAAGGAGAAGACTGATCAGAGATGCAGCCAAGAGGCCCATGATCACTCTGGATGAACTGCAGAGATCTACAGCTGAGGTGGGAGACTCTGTCCATAGGACAACAATCAGTCGTATATTGCACAAATCTGGCCTTTATGGAAGAGTGGCAAGAAGAAAGCCATTTCTTAAAGATATCCATAAAAAGTGTTGTTTAAAGTTTGCCACAAGCCACCTGGGAGACACACCAAACATGTGGAAGAAGGTGCTCTGGTCAGATGAAACCAAAATTGAACTTTTTGGCAACAATGCAAAACGTTATGTTTGGCGTAAAAGCAACACAGCTGAACACACCATCCCCACTGTCAAACATGGTGGTGGCAGCATCATGGTTTGGGCCTGCTTTTCTTCAGCAGGGACAGGGAAGATGGTTCAAATTGATGGGAAGATGGATGGAGCCAAATACAGGACCATTCTGGAAGAAAACCTGATGGAGTCTGCAAAAGACCTGAGACTGGGACGGAGATGTGTCTTCCAACAAGACAATGATCCAAAACATAAAGCAAAATCTACAATGGAATGGTTCAAAAATAAACATATCCAGGTGTTAGAATGGCCAAGTCAAAGTCCAGACCTGAATCCAATCGAGAGTCTGTGGAAAGAACTGAAAACTGCTGTTCACAAGTGCTCTCCATCCAACCTCACTGAGCTCGAGCTGGTCCAGACCTAAATTGTGTAGTTCGTCTGAAATCAGAGTGGAGTTAGGGGGTGAGGTGCTGACTGCTAAAACCTCTGTTAGCTAGCTACCTTTGATGCATCCTTGATGGAAGCTTGGGAGGTGTGAGCATGGCTAGGTGCTGGGGAAGGTTAATGCCAGAACTAAGTTTTTGGCTAGAAAGTCCAAGCTTCTTGGACTTTGGGTGTGCTATCCCCTGCTCTCATCCAATGCCATTTTGACTATGCTAGTACGTCCTGGTTTGGGGGCTTATCTAAACTTATGTAGGGGAAGCTCCAGATAGCCCAGAAGAAGCTGATCAGGGTAGTATTGAAGGTAAGTCCACGTACACACATAGGCAGGAGCTTCTTTCAGGAACTCAACTGGCTGCCTGTTGAGGCTAGGGTGTCCCATATTAGACTGGGTTTGTTTTGTAGGAGTATTTATGCTTCTGCGCCCAGATATCTAACTGATTACTTTCCCCATGTTAGGGATGCACACAATCACAGCACCAGATCAGGTGTTGCTAATGTATGCTTATACAGGTTCTGGAGTAATGCTGGGAAAGGTACTTTCTTGTATACTAGAGCCTCAGAGTTGAATGTGTTGCCTCTGCCCATAAAAACAACGTCCTCTCTGGGCAGCTTTAAAAATAAAGTAAAAAACTGTTTGATGTCTTCTGTTCCCTTTTGAATGTACCCTACGATGCAACTGCAGTGATGAGATAGATGTTCTTCTCACTGTCATACTGTGTGCAACCGTGTTGGATCTTGCCTAGCCATCTTGTCTCAAGAGGACAACAATGGACATAAGTCCCAGACTTCATTGTGTGATATCCTCAATGATTTTATTAATGTGCATGTATGGCTTTTCATGTTTTATGTGTGCTTGTTTTTTAAATTGGTAGAATTAAAAAACTAAATTAAATTTAAACATTATCCGTTTACTCCTTGACGGAATGCAAGTCCAGATCCGCTGTGGTGGTGATATATCAGAAGCCTCTCTCATCTCCAGTGGCATCCAGAAAATATGTATCTTGGGCCCGTTGCTGTTCAAACTCTTTTTCACTGCCGTCCTCAACCACGACACTATGGACCTTAACAAAGGCATCAACATCAGATACAGGAATGATGGTTCAATCTATGACCTGCGCAGGCTCAGAGCAAAGACCAAAACACAAGAACATCTTGTCCGTGAGGCTCTCTTTGCTGATGACTGTGCCCTACTCGCACACACAGAGGCAGATCTCCAGTCTTTGGCGGACAACTTTGATGAAACTTGCAAGATTTTTGGTCTTACCATCAGCTTTAACAAACTGTAGTCCACAGTCAACCATCACCCCTGTCTAACCCAGTGGTCCCCAGCATCCACCTAAGTGGATCTGAGCTCCAGAATGTGAACCACTTCACATATCAGTCTGTTATGTCTGGTGTTATATCCTGTCTTATCTGGTATCCTGTATGAATTTAAGTATGCTCCCTCTAATTATCTCCCTCTCTCCCTCCCCTTCTCGGAGGACATGAGCCCTAGGTCCATGCCTCAGGATTACCTGGCTTGATGACTCCTGGCTGTCCCCAATCTACCTGGTTGTGATGCTGTTCCAGTTTCAACTGTTCTGCCTGCGGCTATGGAACCCTGACCTGTTCACCAGACGTGCTACCCTGTCCCGGACCTGCTATTTTCGACTCTCTCTGTCCTTCACTCTCTCTCTCTCTCTCTACCGCACCTGCTGTCTCCACCTCTGAATGCTTTGCTATGAAAAGGCAACTGACAATTGCACCCTCTACAACCGCAGTGATTATTATTTGACCCTGCTGGCCATCTATAAATGTTTGAACATCTTAAAGAACAATCTGCCTTTAATGGCCATTTACTTTTATAATCACCACCCGGCACAGCCAGAAGAGGACTGGCCACACCTTAGACCCTGGTTCCTCTTTAAGTTTCTTCCAAGATTCCTGCCTTTCTAGAGAATTTTTCCAAGCCACCATGTTTCTACAGTACATCTGCATTGCTTGCTGTTTGGGGATTTAGGCTGGGTTTCTGTATAAGCACTTTGTGACATCTGCTGATGCAAAAAGGGCTTAATAAATACATTTGATTTGATTTTGATTTGATATTTTATTTCTTTTATTTCACCATTATTTAACCAGGTAGGCAAGTTGAGAACAAGTTCTCATTTACAATTGCGACCTGGCCAAGATAAAGCAAAGCAGTTCGACACATACAACGACACAGAGTTACACAAGTCTATATACGATGTGAGCAAATGAGGTGAGATAAGGGAGGTAAAGGCAAAAAAAAGGCCATGGTGGCAAAGTAAATACAATATAGCAAGTAAACACTGGAATGGTAGATTTGCAGTTGAAGAATGTGCAAAGTAGAAATAAAAATAATGGGGTGCAAAGGAGCAAAATAAATAAATAAATACAGTAGGGAAAGAGGTAGTTGTTTGGGCTAAATTATAGGTGGGCTATGTACAGGTGCAGTAATCTGTGAGCTGCTCTGACAGTTGGTTCTTAAAGCTAGTGAGGGAGATAAGTGTTTCCAGTTTCAGAGATTTTTGTAGTTCGTTCCAGTCATTGGCAGCAGAGAACTGGAAGGAGAGGCGGCCAAAGAAAGAATTGGTTTTGGGGGTGACCAGAGAGATATACCTGCTGGAGCACGTGCTACAGGTGGGTGATGCTATGGTGACCAGCTAGCTGAGATAAGGGGGGACTTCACCTAGCAGGGTCTTGTTGATGACATGGAGCCAGAAAATTTGGCGACGAGTATGCAGCGAGGGCCAGCCAACGAGAGTGTACAGGTCGCAATGGTGGGTAGTATATGGGGCTTTGGTGACAAAACGGATTGCACTGTGATAGACTGCATCCAATTTGTTGAGTAGGGTGTTGGAGGCTATTTTGTAAATGACATCACCGAAGTCGAGGATTGGTAGGATGGTCAGTTTTACAAGGGTATGTTTGGCAGCATGAGTGAAGGATGCTTTGTTGCGAAATAGGAAGCCAATTCTAGATTTAACTTTGGATTGGAGATGTTTGATGTGGGTCTGGAAGGAGAGTTTACAGTCTAACCAAACATCTAGGTATTTGTAGTTGTCCACGTATTCTAAGTCAGAGCCGTCCAGAGTAGTGATGTTGGACAGGCGGGCAGGTGCAGGCAGCGATCCGTTGAAGAGCATGCATTTAGTTTTACTTGTATTTAAGCACAATTGGAGGCCACAGAAGGAGAGTTGTATGGCATTGAAGCTTGCCTGGAGGGTTGTTAACACAGTGTCCAAAGAAGGGCCAGAAGTATACAGAATGGTGTCGTCTGCGTAGAGGTGGATCAGAGACTCACCAGCAGCAAGAGCGACATAATTGATGTATACAGAGAAGAGAGTCGGTCCAAGAATTGAACCCTGTGGCACCCCCATAGAGACTGGGAAGCACCATCTCTATGGAGTGCTCACTCGACCAAGAAAAAACTAGCATAATCAAGAAAGCAAGGAAGTCATTGGGAAGACTGAGGAACAGGATACTAAACCATCACACCATCACTCTTTCCAGAAAGATGAAGATCTGCACTGTGTTAGTCATCACAACTGTGTTGTACGGCTGTGAAATTTGGATCCTGTATAGTCGCCACTTCAAACAGCTGGAGATATTCCATACACAATCTCTAACATCTATTATGGGTATCCGGGGGCAAGTTATCCAACCTGGAGGTACTACAAAAAGCTACCAGCACCAGCCTTGAGGCTAAGATCATTAATAAGGCACAGGTCTGATGGACCGGCCACACCATCAAGATGCCCCAACACAGTCTGCCAAAAAGGATCTTCTTTGGCGAGCTGCAGCGGGGGCAGCGGAAGACAGGCCGACCCCGAACCTGCTTCAAAGACCATGTTAAACACAACCTCAAGTTCTGCAATATCCAGCCCAGCTAACTCAGAGACATCGCCTCTATCCGATCCATCTGGCACTCCAAAAACAGTACACATCTTAGAGCGGGACAGAAACAACCGTCAAACTGCAGCTAGAGCAAAGAGTCATTCCCACACAACCAGACCCACAACACCAGCGGAAACACGTCTGTCCCTTATGCCTCAGAGACTGCGCTTCAAAACTCGGACTTGGAATCAAGAACCCACAATAAACCGAAATTACATGCACTAGTCTTCATTGACAAAACCTGGTGGATTACCAGAGAAAGAGAGCGAGAGAGATGTGTATGTACTATATGTTTTTTGTCTAGATGCGTATATGCTGTACTGTAGGAACATTACCAAGATGCAGCGGTTTCTCTCAGACTGATACAGAGAGACTTATCCATGCTTTTATTCTCCTGTCTGGGCTACCCAAGAAAGCAATTGACCAACTGCAAACATACAGAATGCTGTGACACGGGTACTGACCAAGACTAGATGGAGAGCACACATTAAAGGTTTTAAGGTTTCTGCACTGGTTGCCTGTGAGTTTTAGAATTCATTTTAAGATTATTCTATTGGTTTTTAAATCAATCCATGATTGTGGACACCAGTGCATGTCAGACATGCTTTTAAGTTATGTACCCAGTAGGTCCCTCAGGTCCTCTGGCACTGGCCTTTTAACTATCCCAAAGCCCAGGACCAAGAGGCATGGAGAGGCAGCCATTAGTTATTTGGCACCCAGCCTCTGGAATAGCCTGACAGAGAACTTGATGGGGGGGGGGGGGGGGGGGGGGGGCAAACATCCAACAAGTCCTTCAAGACTGTTGGAAAATCATTCCAGGTGAAGCTGGTTGAGAGAATGCCAAGAGTGTGCAAAGCTGTCATCAAGGCAAAGGATGGCTATTTGAAGAAGCTCAAATATAAAATATCTTTTGATTTGTTTAACAGTTTTTTGGTTATTACATGATTCCATATGTGTTATTTTATAGTTTTGATGTCTTCACTATTATTCTACAATGTAAAAAATAGTAAAAATATAGAAAAACCCTGGAATGAGTACTGTAATTTACGGACTATAAGCCGCTACTTTATTCCCACGCTTTGAACCTCACGGTTTATACAATGACACGGCTAATTTATGGATTTTTCCCGCTTTCACATGCCGCCAAAAAACTGAGCACCGTCACATAATGTGACGTAAATAATTTGCCTCCGGATGAAAGTGACGAGAGCGACAATGAAAACAATCCAACATCGGATGAAGCAATTCTGAGGCTATTCAACTCCGACACCGAAGGAAATGACTTCAGTGGTTTCAGTGCACAGGAGGAGGAAGATAGTGACCAATGACTTTCTTGGTAGGCTACTGTTTACTGCTATTTTTTATATTTTTGTTACAAGCCATGTTTCGTTAAAGCCTATTTATTGTTCTTACAAGCCGTGTTTCGTTTAAAAGCCTATTTATTTTTGTTACAAGCCGTGTTTCGTTTAAAGGCCTATTTATTTTTGTTACAAGCCGTGTTTCGTTTAAAGGCCTATTAATTTTTGTAACAAGCCGTGTTTAGTTTAAAGGCCTATTCATTTTTGTAACAAGCCGTGTTTAGTTTAAAGGCCTATTTATTTTTGTAACAAGCCGTGTTTTGTTTAAAGGCTGTGTAAAGTTCATTTGTTTCAATGTACCGGTAGGCACCTGCGGCTTATAGACATGTGTGGCTTATTTATGTACAAAATACATATTTTTTAATAATTCAGTGGGTGCGGCTTATATTCAGGTGCGCTTAATAGTCCAAAAATTACAGTAGGTGTGTCCAAACTTTTCACCGGTAGTATGTTTGAAAGAGATCTTAAAACTCACCTTTTTAGCTTTGCTTTTCCTTAGGGTGCTTTTTAGTCGTTCAGTTTTTGTTATTTTGTTTTTTATCCCCTTATGTTTGTGTAGTAAATATTATAGTTTTTATTTTAATTGTTTTTCTTTGTTTTTTCCTGTGAAGCACATAACATTGCATTCCACATCTGAAATGTGCTGAATGAATAAAGCTTGATTTGATTACCCATGCTATGTTTTTGTAAGATCTATATAGCCACCCCCAGGTCCTGTGCAGTAATATATAGACACAGTGATCCGTTGGGTAGGGCCAGTGAATGGATATATGAGAAGCATTATAGTCCATGCTGACTGACCACGGTGTGTTACAGATTGACCCCCCCCCGAGGCCCTTTACTCCTCTCTCTCTTCATCTCTCTCTCTCTCGTTTATTTGCTCCATGAAGGCCCTCCTCTCTCACCTCTTTTTGCCTCCTTCTCTGCCACTATAGGCTTACATCTATTTACATACTTCTATCTTTTGCCCTCTCTCTCTCTCTCTCTCTCTCTCTCTCTCTCTCTATCTATCTGTCTCTCGATTTCTATCTCTCTCTCGCTTACAGTGGAGGGAGGTTATTACAAACTACAACAGCTCTGTCAGTAAAGATACATCACGGCCCCCCCATCACCCTACCCCCCCATAGGCCATGGGGGATTCCATTAGCCCTACCACCTGCTGTGACCCCCCCCCCCCCCCCCTAAGTGCACACACACACACACACACAAACAAACATACACACAATGGAAAACAGACAAATAAATAAGAATGTAGAAACACACACAAAAAAGTTCCCCTGCAAGAAGAGAGGAAATGCGAGACCGGGAACCTCAACACTCCTTCTCAACTCATCCCCCTGCCTCCCATTTTCTTTTTCTCTCCCTCCCTTCCTCCCTCTCTCTCCACAACTCTCGACTCCGTAGCGAAGACAAGGCGATGCGCTGCAATGACTCTAATTGGTTGTGATTTCTTCATTTACATGACAAGTGCGTGCCCGGCCTGGGAACCAACGGCCTGCTCCCCCTGGTCAGCCGGGGCCTGAGTCTGGGGGCTTCCATGGGGCTCTGGGGGATTCCAGGGGGTCTGGGACGAGAGAGAGCCTAGCCTGTCTGGTGGGAGGGGGCATGGGATAGCCTGGTGCTAGGGGGGTCGGGGGGGCAAAGGGGCAAGAGACAGGGGGTGGATGCTCTGGTGGACGCTGCTGAACAATATCGTCTGCTTCACGGGGCATTCCTCCTGCTCATCGTCACGGTGCGATGTGTTTGTGGTCGTCAACACTAACGGGAACAGCATTCATAAGCAGTGAAACCACTCATTAGTGTGTGTTGGTGTTGGTGCTGCCAGCCTTGCCCACCCCTGCCCACTCCGCCCGTCCTAATGTTAGTTTAACATTACAGGCACTGCAATGGGAGTAGGTCTTTACCCCCCCCGCTCTAATGTTTGCTTAGCAGATAAAAATACTGAAATTCAGATGTCAGGATGAATCAGATTCAAATGGTCATTATGTGGGGACACTTAAAGTACTCAGTAGTGTATTCAGTAATACACTATTCTTCATTAATTTACCTGTAAAAGAAAAGGTGTCTCTTCTCGAGAAAAACACATTTATTTTCTTGTCTTGTCGATGACGTCCAGAGGCCCATCCACAACAAAGTGTAGAAATACTTTTTTAGAATTGATACTACAAGAGACCCATGATGTCAGCCATAACCCTGTCTTGTGTCAGATAGCGCATCGATTCCGCCTGCACTGATCTGTCTCGTATCTCGCAGAGGGTAATGGGATAGCTCGAAAGTAGTTCTGCTATAATGTGTTGTCCAACTTTCGAAAATATTACCTAGGTGACATAATCTGCTGAATGGTTAAAAGTGTCTGAATTGACCTAAACTAAAACAATAAATATTTCAATAATGTTGATGCTTTTAAAAGGTGAGGAAGTCTTAGTCTCCACATTTTACATTTAGCTAAGAAGGATTGTGCTTCAATGAGCAGTATTTCTGAAGTTTGACATTCGCACAAAATATATCATAGTGTAATGAAACAGGGAGGGAGCAGGTCTCGAACCCTCGACCTTCAAGCCCGAGGTCCGGCACGCTATCGACTGTGCCGCAAAAGCATGCTCGTGCGGCAGGGTCGATTTCCGACACCTATAAAGCCAGGGTCGTTACAATACATTTGTCCAACATTAAAGCTAACGTTAGCTGAGCCAGTCACTGAAATCATCTTTGACTGAAACGATGCTGCTAACCAACCAGCTACCTACTTAGTGCTGAACACACAGTATTGAACCTTCCAACAAAAGCTAGCTCGCAAGATACTGTAGCTAGTAGTGCTGATGCTTTTATTATTATGAGTTTTCATGAAGAATCTGTTCTGCCACAAGTCAGCTGCTGACTGTGCTCATCACTAAGAAACATGTTGATCTACGGACTGATTTCGGATAACTGTCGGTTCCTCTTAATTGTGGGGCTGCATGTCTACAACTTCAGGGTAATTTAAACAGGCTAAGCAAGCATTTTTGTCAGTGAAGGAAGAGCTAACTAACTAGCTAGCTAACTGTGCCTATAAGCTAGCTAGCTATAACAGTTAGCTACACAGCTGAAAGTCACTGCACTGGAGACCAATGTCCATGCACAGAATTTGTGCAAGAGATAGCCACCAGTTTGTTTTTATTTTCTCACAATTGCAAACTGTTAAATCACTGTCACAACGCAGGTATTTCATGATGAGTCATACGAGAGTGCATTGATATTGTGACATTTTGAACTATATTTTCATTTTTTGAATGGTGGATGCTCAATATTAAAATGTGTATATTAGTTTCACATCCTACAAAATAGATCGGTTGAGGGACAAACGTTGTGGAAAAGTGACGCCGTCTGACATGAAACACTGGGGTAACCACTGACACCCTCCGTGAGTTCTAACAATGGAGGCTGACATGTTCCACCTCGGAGGTCAAAGGGAGAGCTTGGGACATGCCTACAGTGACATGGTGTCATTAGTGACTGGGTATTTGATCTGAGAAAAAAACAAACATTCTATGCTATATTAACAAGTTATATGATGTCTCTCCAAAGGCATATGGTTTAGCCCCATCTAAACTTTCTGTAGTTATATTCTTTATCTTTCTTTGTGCGCCTTATTTCAGCGCTACACGGTAAAGTGATTAAATATTATAGACAATGAGCCCTCTGACTTCATTTTGTCGACACGATACATTGTTGTGCATGCGTGTGAGTGTTGAGACATGTATGTGCATGCGTGTGTGCATGTGTTGGGACGAGTATGTGTGTGCATGTGTGTGTGTTTTACTGTATTCAGCCATTATTGTCACCTAATAAGATGAATATCTAATTGAATCTTTCTGAGATCCAATTAGACTATGATTGAACGCAACGTTCTTTTCTCCCAAGGTGACAACAGATTAAAAGTGGTCATTTCAGAAGCTGTCAAGATGGAGCTATAATCGAAATAGCGATCATGGAAAAGATCATCTGTATCTGTTTGTGACTTTAACCTTCTGAAGGATTGAGTTGCTGGACAGTTTTATCATACAACTGTGTGTAACTAGCATCCAACAAAAATGTGTGTAATTGACATTTGCTATAACTTCTTGTACTTATCAAAGGACTGAGAGATCAGTGTGTGGTGTGTGTGTGTGTGTGTGTGTGTGTGTGTGTGTGTGTGTGTGTGTGTGTGTGTGTGTGTGTGTGTGTGTGTGTGTGTGTGTGTGTGTGTCTCTGTGTTTGCATGTCTCTCGATGTCTGCGTGGGGGTGTATATTTAAAAACTATTGCTTGAGGTACAACACCAGCAGATTATCTGGAATTAAAACAAATTAAGTCTTCTTTCCTTACTTTCCCTCCCTCCCAGTGGGGAGCTACTCACTGCTGTGCCAGCATTACACAACAACATATCACCTAATTATGAGAGTAGCGTGTTTTAAGAGAGAGGTGTGTGTTCTCCAGAGGTGGTAACTATTATTCGAATCACAAGCAAGTCTCAAGTTGAGTCCCAAGTAGAACGGGTTGAGTCTCGAGTCAAGCCCAAGTCATGCATTCTAAGAGCAAGTCAAGGCGAGTCAAAAGTTTTTTCAAGTCAAGTAAAATACAAATCTATACCTACAATGACTTGTTCAACCTCAAATCTTTGTTTATTTATTGAGGATACCAGACAGACCTTTGTCTACAACCTATTTTATTGTGTAATAATTCATTTTAACAACAAATTCCAAATGCAAGCTTCTTAAGTAAATTATACATTTCAAGCATACCAATAATGTTGACATACCAGTAATTCTATGCTAGTAATTTTAGCTTGATGCCCCATCACCAGTGAGCTTGAAAAGTAAACAGTTAATATTGATCACCAAACTATTTTTGAGGTTGTTTATTTATGCCAATCCTCTCTCCCTACAATTTGACGTTTGCACTGCACCCGATCCTATAGCTGTACAGCAAATCAATCTGTTCGCTAGCTCACACGACTTGTGTTTATTGACAGTTTGCTAATCCAATCAGAGGGCAGAGTGTGCGTATGTTTCATTAGCCAATCTGTTGCATGTTTTTTTTGCTGCGGCTACTGACTCTGGCAGCGTGTAGAGCAGGGGTGTCAAAGTCAAATGGACGGAGGGCCAAATAAAAAAATCAGCTACAAGACGAGGGCCGGACTGTTCGAATGTTCATTGAAAAATTTTTAAATGACGCATATAGTCTAGTGAACCTAATTGAACCTACTGAAAACCTAACAAATATATTACAATATGATCAGATAAATAAAGCAATATTTTCTTATGGCTCTGTCAGTAATCTTTAATTTTCAACAGACACAAAAGACAAATTTCCTTTATATAAATATCCCCATAACATGAACATTAAATGAAAGAAACCGGTATTCAAGGCACCATCAGTAGACTATATTTTCTATTTTAGCAAAAGTGGGCTAAATTTACTTCAAAGAAAAAACAATAATAGCAATTTTCTATCATCCACTCAACTGAAATATTTTTAAAATATAATTGGATTGAAATACAAAAAAATAAAGTGCAAAAATCTATTAATCAAAAACAACACTTTGTTTAAGGAGAAGTAACATGCAGTGAAAACAAATATTACATTTTAACTTTTAAACTTGAACTGAGTAAAAACTCTAAATATGTGATTGCACAGTAATGTTCACTTGTTTGAGGTTGAGGGTGATACTTGGTGGTGTCCCATCTTTTCCACAAGTTCATCAATGTTCGGGGTAAGGCTCTGAGCTGAAGAAATCCTCAGAATTGAGTGGAGGTGTTCAGCAGTAAGTCGACTTCTGTGTGATGTTTTGTTCAGGTTCATCAAAGAAAACAGTTGTTCACACAGGTATGTGCTGCCAAACATAGACAACGTTTGAGCAGCCTGGATGCGCAGCTGGGGCATTGTGCCGGGGAGGAAACGGGCGAACTCCGCAGCACCCACTGCCGCATATTTTGCCCTCAGTGCATCATTGCATTGGAGGTCAATCAACTCCATTTGGAGGTTTGGTGGTGAGCTTTCCACGTCAACAGCAAATGGGTTACCGAGCAGTTCCAACCTGCTTTTTTGTGCTTCAAAGTCAGCAAATCGGCGTCGAAAGTCAGCGGCAAGCATACCTATTTTATCAGCCAACTGTGTGCTCGGGAACGCACTGGTAGAGAGCTTCTCTTTCATGGTCTGGCAGCTGGGAAAGTGGCTCAAATTTTCTTTCCGCATCTGCGTCTCCCACAGAGTCAGTTTGGTTTTAAATGCCTTCACTGTACTGTACATATCAGAGATGACACGATCCCGACCCTGCAGCTGCAAGTTTATTGCATTCAGATGACTCGTAATGTCACACAGAAAAGCCATTTCACACAGAAACATTTCGTCTCGGAGTTGTGTTGTGTCTTTCCCTTTGCTGTCCAAGAACAGACAAATCTCCTCACGAAGCTCGAAACATCTTTGAAGCACCTTTCCCTGGCTTAGCCATCGCACCTCTGTGTGATAAGGCAAATCACCATGCTCCGTTTCTAACTCCGTCAGAAATGCCTTGAACTGGCGGTGATTCAAACCTTTGGCTCTGATAAAGTTAACTGTGCGCGTGATGATGCTCATTACATGCTCCATTTTCAAGGCTTTACCGCACAACGCTTCCTGGTGTATGATACAATGATAAGCTGTCAGCTCACCTGTCGCGTTTTCCTCTTGCATCTTTTCCCGTATCTTCGCCACCAGTCCGCTCCTGTGTCCACACATCGCAGGTGCTCCGTCGGTTGTCAAACCCACGAGTTTTTCCCAAGGCAGCTCCATCTCATTTACACATCTTGACACCTCTTCATACAAATCATGCCCCGTAGTTGTGCCATGCATAGGACGTAAAGCCAAAAACTCCTCTGTCACGCTTAGGTTGGAGTCCACTCCGCGGATGAAAATTGACAACTGGGCAATGTCAGAAATGTCGGTGCTCTCATCCACAGCCAAGGAATATGCAATCAAATCTTTTCCCTTTTTCACAAGCTGCTCTTTTAGATTGATGGACAACTGGTCTACTCTCTCGGCAATGGTGTTTCTGCTCAGACTCACATTTAAAAAGAGTTGCCTTTTTTCTGGGCAAACTTCGTCACAAACTTTAATCATGCAGTTTTTGATGAAATCCCCCTCCGTAAATGGCCGGGCTGATTTAGCGATCTCTTCTGCCAAAATAAAACTGGCCTTGACAGCAGCCTGGCCTTGTGATTTGGCTTTTTTGAACAGAGCCTGTCGAGATTTGAGGCCTCGTTTTAATTCCTCTGCCTTTTGTAGCCTTTGTTCCATGTCCATATTCTTGTTTTTGTCCGCGTGTTTCGTTTCATAATGTCGTCTCAGATTATACTCTTTCAGTACCGCCACACTTTCTCCACACAGAAGACACACAGGTTTTCCAGCTACCTTCGTGAACATATACTCCGACTCCCACCTTGTTTGAAACCCCCGGTTCTCAGTATCCACCTTCCGTTTTGCCATTTTTGATGGGTATCTGAAAGTTAATTTTACTGTGATGCTGACGACTGCTGTGCCAATAAATATTGAAATGAAGCAGCCTACTGCTCGGTGCGTCACCTTTGCATTGTGGGAAATGTAGTATTGGTGCGTGTAAAAGATCTGCGGGCTGCCGGCTTGCTGCGGGCCGGTTCTAATAATAAATCAAGATCATCCCAGGGGCCGTAAAAAACCTTCTTGCGGGATGTGGCCCGCGGGCCTTGACTCTGACATATGTGGTGTAGAGTAATCCACGGAGACTCTGTGCCACAAAATGAGTGACAAAATGTTACAAAACCTGTCCAGACACGTTCAAGTCAAAGTTTTAAGTCAAAGTCGAGTCCCGAGTCTTGAGTCACCAAGTCCAAGTCAAGTCTCAAGGTATTACATTTGGTATTCTCACACAGAGAGAGGACTTTGTAAAGTGAAAGGTACTGCCTTTTGAAGATGGAGATACTGAGATACACACACAAACACACACACAAACTGAACAGGCTGCCAAATTCCTGTGTGTTCACTGTCTGACCACAGCTGTTCTGCTCTCACGCTCCATGAGGTGTGTCTCTAACACACACCTAAGCACACAGGCACAGATAAGTACAGAGTTAGATGGACAAATAGATACACATAATAACTAACACAAATATCTCCTGTTCTACTGAGGAGTGGCCCTATCCTGTCAGTGCCTCTGACTGTCTCTCATCAATACCTCTACCCTAAGCAAGGTCATTACACACTGCTGGGACAGAAAGCGAACACTGGTTGGGGGGGGGGGGGGAGAAAGAGGGAGAGAGAGAGAGAGGGGGAGAGAGAGAGAGAGAGAGAGAGAAATGGGAGTATTGTTAACATATTACCGGGCGGGTGTCTTTGGAGATTGCCTGTGTGATTGGCTCACGAGGCCTCTGTGGCACACAGCAATTAGGAGCCAAATGACCCCGGGTCCCCACGGAAATCCCACCAGAGACTCCCGCTTGTGTTCATCGGAGTGCCGGCCCGCTCCCAGACAGGTTGAACATTCTGATATTCATAGGATGGAGAATAGAGAGGGGGTCCGCCAGAGTTCTGGCAGAGGTTAATGGTTTTTCCCAGTCAGGGAGCATACAGTGTGTATCAGGTAATTATGGGTAAATGGTAAATGTTATCGTAATGAAACAATTACCAGCCATTGTAATGACACAGCGCACATCCACTCTGTCTTAGACCTAGAGAGAGAGAGAGAGCGATAAAGAGAGAGAGAGATACAGAGAGATATACAGAGAGAGAGAAAGAACTAGAGAAAGATACAGAGAGATAAAAATTGAGAGAGATACAGAGAGAAAGGGAGAGAGAACGAGATACAGAGCAAGAGATACAGAGAGAGACAGAGAGATATACAGAGAGAAATATATACAGAGAGATATACAGAGAGACACAGAGAGAGATACATAGAGAGAGATACATCGAGAGAGATACAGAGATACAGAGAGAGAGATTAAGAGAGAGAGATATACAGTGAGAGAGAGATACAGTGAGAGAGAGAGATACAGAGAGAGAGATACAGAGAGAGAGAGAGAGAGAGAGACTAAGACAGAGAGAGGGAGATACAGACAGAGATACAGACAGAGAGAGAGAGAGATACAGGGAGAGATGCAGAGAGAGAGATACAGAGAAAGAGCAAAAACATATACATGATAAAATACAGATCTTAGAATCAACTATTAAAGACTACCAGAACCCACTGGATTCTCCAATTACATTGAATGAGTTACAGGACAAAATAATAACCCTCAAACCCAAAAAGGCCTGTGGTGTTGATGGTATCCTCAATGAAATGATCAAATATACAGACAACAAATTCCAATTGGCTGTACTAAAACTCTTTAACATCATCCTTAGCTCTGGCATCTTCCCCAATATTTGGAATCAAGGACTGATCACCCCAATCCACAAAAGTGGAGAAAAATTTGACCCCAATAACTACTGTGGAATATGCATCAACAGTAACCTTGGGAAAATCCTCTGCATTATCATTAACAGCAGACTCGTACATTTCCTCAATGAAAACAATGTACTGAGCAAATGTCAAATTGGCTTTTTACCAAATTACCAAACAACAGACCATGTATTCACCCTGCACACCCTAATTGACAACCAAACAAACCAAAACAAAGGCAAAGTCTTCTCATGCTTTGTTGATTTCAAAAAAGCCTTCGACTCAATTTGGCATGAGGGTCTGCTATACAAACTGATGGAAAGTGGTGTTGGGGGTAAAACATGCAACATTATAAAATCCATGTACACAAACAACAAGTGTGCGGTTAAAATTGGCAAAAAACACACAAATTTCTTCACACAGGGTCGTGGGGTGAGACCTTCAACAACGAATTGGCGCGGGCACTAGAAAAGTCTGCAGCACCCGGCCTCACCCTACTAGAATCTGAAGTCAAATGTCTGCTGTTTGCTGATGATCTGGTGCTTCTGTCACCAACCAAGGAGGGCCTACAGCAGCACCTAGATCTTATGCACAGATTCTGTCAGACCTGGACCCTGACAGTAAATCTCAGTAAGACCAAAATAATGGTGTTCCAAAAAAGGTCCAGTCACCAGGACCACAAATACAAATTCCATCTAGACACTGTTGCCCTAGAGCACACAAAAAAAACGATACATACCTTGGCCTAAACATCAGCGCCACAGGTAACTTCCACAAAGCTGTGAACGATCTGAGACACAAGGCAAGAAGGGCATTCTATAGCATCAAAAGGAACCTACATTTCAACATACCAATTAGGATTTGGCTAAAAATACTTGAATCAGTCATAGAGCCCATTGCCCTTTATGGTTGTGAGGTCTGGGGTCCGCTCACCAACCAAGACTTCACAAAATGGGACAAACACCAAATTGAGACTCTGCACGCAGAATTCTGCAAAAATATCCTCTGTGTACAACGTAGAACACCAAATAATGCATGCAGAGCAGAATTAGGCCGAGACCCACTAATTATCAAAATCCAGAAAAGAGCCGTTAAATTCTATAACCACCTAAAAGGAAGCGATTCCCAAACCTTCCATAACAAAGCCATCACCTACAGAGAGATGAACCTGGAGAAGAGTCCCCTAAGCAAGCTGGTCCTTGGGCTCTGTTCACAAACACAAACACACCCTACAGAGCCCCAGGACAGCAGCACAATTAGACCCAACCAAATCATGAGAAAACAAAAAGATAATTACTTGACACATTGGAATGAATTATCAAAAAAACAGAGCAAACTAGAATGCTATTTGGCCCTACACAGAGAGTACACAGCGGCAGAGTACCTGACCACTGTGACTGACCCAAAATTAAGGAAAGCTTTGACTATGTACAGACTCAGTGAGCATAGCCTTGCTATTGAGAAAGGCCGCCGTAGGCAGACTTGGCTCTCAAGAGAAGACAGGCTATGTGCTCACTGCCCACAAAATGAGGTGGAAACTGAGCTGCACTTCCTAACCTCCTGCCCAATGTATGACCATATTAGAGAGACATATTTCCCTCAGATTACACAGATCCACAAAGAATTAGAAAACAAATCCAAGTTTGAGAGTGAAATGCCACTGTGTGCAGCAAGATTTATCAAACCACAAGAAAATGACAACCAGTGAAGAACAAATACCACCATAAATACAACCTATTTTAATGTTTATTTATTTTCCCTTTTGTACATCATTACAACACATAATATGTTTATTTATTTTCCCTTTTATACATCATTACAACACATAATATGTTTATTTATTTTCCCTTTTGTACATCATTACAACACATAATATGACATTTGAAATGTCTTTATTATTTTGAAACGTTTGTGAGTGTAATGTTTACTGTTAATTTTTTATTGTTTATTTTGCTTCGTTTATTATCTATTTAACTTACTTTGGCATTGTAAACTTATGTTTCCCATGCCAATAAAGCCCCTAAATTGAAAATGAGAGATACAGACAGAGAGTGAGTTACAGAGAGAAAGAGATTTTTTATTTTACCTTTATTTAACTAGGCAAGTCAGTTAAGAACAAATTCTTATTTTCAATGACAGCCTAGGAACAGCACAACAGATTTGTACCTTGTCAGCTCAGGGATTTGAACTTGCAACCTTTCAGTTACTAGTCCAACGCTCTAACCACTAGGCTACCCTGCCACCCCTAGATAGAGAGAGATACAGATACAGAGAGATACAGAGATAGAGAGAGATACAGATACAGAGAGAGAGAGAGAGAGAGATACAGATACAGAGAGATACAGAGGTAGAGAGAGATACAGATACAGAGAGATACAGAGATAGAGAGAGATACAGATACAGAGAGATACAGAGGTAGAGAGAGATACAGATACAGAGAGATACAGAGATAGAGAGAGATACAGATACAGAGAGATGCAGAGATAGAGATAGAGATACAGAGAGATACAGAGATAGAGAGATATACAGATACAGATAGAGATACAGATACAGAGAGATACAGAGATAGAGAGAGATACAGATACAGAGAGATACAGAGAGAGAGAGAGAGAAACAGAGAAGAAGACAGAAGAAGACAGAAGAAGACAGTGAAAGGGAAACAGTGTCAGCGTGATAATGACAGAAACAGTGACCAGAGTCGACAACAGAGTCAAAAAGAGGAAAAGTGAGATAAAGATTGAGGCAGAGAGAGTTATAACAAAGACAAAGAGGGGAAGAGCGATGGGACCCGGTATAGACGTAGATAAGCATGAACCGTTTCATTTTAATAGAATGGCCTCCAGCCGTGAGTTAAAATAATCCCAATATAGCCCACATTAAACTGCTGTCTGTGGCGTGTGTGCGTGCGTGCATGTGTGTGTGTCATTGTGTTGTTAACTCTCTAAAGCACAAGGTGATCTATGTACAATTGTTGCAGAATGAATAAACAGACAAATGTACAGCTTAGATGGAAGTTCCCAATGACACATGAAGACCATAACTGTCCCAGTTTTCAGACTAACTTTGTGTTAGTGTTTTGACTGGTTTGAGCTTTGAACAGGAAATGAAAAAACACCATGCCTTATTGTCTGAAGTGAACCAGTGAGAGAGAGAGAGAGAGAGAGAGAGAGAGAGAGAGAGAGAGAGAGAGAGAGAGAGAGAGAGAGAGAGAGAGAGAGAGAGAGAGAGAGAGAGAGAGAGAGAGAGAGAGAGAGAGAGAGAGAGAGAGAGAGAGAGAGAGAGAGAGAGAGAGAGAGTTGACAGTTGAGCTGACCAAAGGATGAGAGTCAGGATGTGAGAGAGGAAAACCATGCTGTAAACTAGGATGTACAGTATCTCTATTTTTCTGACTGGGTGTGAGTCTGTTTGTCTTTTTGATAATGGTGTGTGTGTGTGTGTGTGTGCCACTGGAGGCTGCTGGGGGGAGGACGGCTCATGATAATGGCCGGAATGGAGTGATTGGAATGGTGTCAAACATGGTTTTCATGTGTTTGAAACCATTCCATTCACTCCATTCCAGCCATTAAACTCCACGCCGTCCTCCCCTCAGCAGCCTCCACTGGTGTGTACATGCATGCATGCGTTAAACCCAAATCGTAAATCGTGTGTGTCCTTGTTAACAGCAACATATGACCTTGATTTCCAGGGTGTTTCTGTGAGAAGGTCACGTCCACACATGCGCACAAAAACATTACACTCTCTACTCCATTTTCTAATCATTCTGGGTCCGTCTTCTGTCTCTTGTCAAATCAAATCAAATCAAATCAAATTTATTTATATAGCCCTTCGTACATCAGCAGCTGATATCTCAAAGTGCTGTACAGAAACCCAGCCTAAAACCCCAAACAGCAAGCAATGCAGGTGTAGAAGCACGGTGGCTAGGAAAAACTCCATAGAAAGGCCAAAACCTAGGAAGAAACCTAGAGAGGAACCAGGCTATGTGGGGTGGCCAGTCCTCTTCTGGCTGTGCCGGGTGGAGATTATAACAGAACATGGCCAAGATGTTCAAATGTTCATAAATGACCAGCATGGTCGAATAATAATAAGGCAGAACAGTTGAAACTGGAGCAGCAGCACAGCCAGGTGGACTGGGGACAGCAAGGAGTCATCATGTCAGGTAGTCCTGGGGCATGGTCCTAGGGCTCAGGTCCTCCGAGAGAGAGAAAGAGAGAAGGAGAGAATTAGAGAACGCACACTTAGATTCACACAGGACACCGAATAGGACAGGAGAAGTACTCCAGATATAACAAACTGACCCTAGCCCCCCGACACATAAACTACTGCAGCATAAATACTGGAGGCTGAGACAGGAGGGGTCAGGAGACACTGTGGCCCCATCCGAGGACACCCCCGGACAGGGCCAAACAGGAAGGATATAACCCCACCCACTTTGCCAAAGCACAGCCCCCACAACACTAGAGGGATATCTTCAACCACCAACTTACCATCCTGAGACAAGGCTGAGTATAGCCCACAAAGACCTCCGCCACGGCACAACCCAAGGGGGGGGCGCCAACCCAGACAGGATGACCACATCAGTGACTCAACCCACTCAGGTGACGCACCCCCTCCAGGGACGGCATGAGAGAGCCCCAGTAAAGCCAGTGACTCAGCCCCTGTAATAGGGTTAGAGGCAGAGAATCCCAGTGGAAAGAGGGGAACCGGCCAGGCAGAGACAGCAAGGGCGGTTCGTTGCTCCAGAGCCTTTCCGTTCACCCTCCCACTCCTGGGCCAGACTACACTCAATCATATGACCCACTGAAGAGATGAGTCTTCAGTAGAGACTTAAAGGTTGAGACCGAGTTTGCGTCTCTGACATGGGAAGGCAGACCGTTCCATAAAAATGGAGCTCTATAGGAGAAAGCCCTGTCTCCAGCTGTTTGCTTAAAAATTCTAGGGACAATTAGGAGGCCTGCGTCTTGTGACCGTAGCGTACGTGTAGGTATGTACGGCAGGACCAAATCAGAGAGATAGGTAGGAGCAAGCCCATGTAATGCTTTGTAGGTTAGCAGTAAAACCTTGAAATCAGCCCTTGCTTTGACAGGAAGCCAGTGTAGAGAGGCTAGCACTGGAGTAATATGATCAAATTTTTTGTAAGGCATATAGCCACAATCCTTAATGTGTGTTTTAGCCCCTGTTAGACAGGTACATCACTCTGTTAGGCATGAAGCTGAGGAATGGGTCTGGAGAAATGTAGCCAGGATTAAATATAATACGTTTTTTTATTTATTTGATTTATTTAACCTTTATTTAACCAGGTAGGCAAGTTGAGAACAAGTTTTGCAACTGCGACCTGGCCAAGATAAAGCAAAGCAGTTCGACACATACAACAACACAGAGTTACACATGGAGTAAAACAAACATACAGTCTATAATACAATTTAAAAATAAGTCTATAGTTTTATAGAGAAGCACATTGTATTTGACTTTTAAAAGGTAATTGACGCTTGAACCAACACATTATCCGTGAATGTGATATTCACAAATGTCTGTAAAATTGCACTTAAAAAGCCAATTGTCGCTGTCCAGCACTAGATTATAGATCACACATTGCCATGCATAATAAAACCAAATCACACATTGTTACTTCTGGTTCAAGGTTTATATATCACAAAGTTGCAATGGGTTTTAATGTCGTTAGAACCTTTTGAGGCCTATTTTTCCTGAAAACCTAATCTCTAAAAAACAGATGATAAAATCTAAAAGTTCGGAAACTGATCGGCAGCAAACTGCACAAGTGAAAAAATTATGAGCAAACTTAGCAAACTGTCTTCATTTGAATACTGCTCTGTGAAAACTTGTTTTATTCCTTTATTCCTCCCTCTCTCCAGATGCTAAAAGTTGCACTAGAAGTTTGCGCAACTCCTGTGGCTTGGGTGGCTTTTTCAATGTTCTTTATTCATGTGTTATTTGTTTATGCAGATTAATTATTAAAAGTTTGCTGCATTTTACAAAGGTTCTAGTTTGCGGGTAATGATTCCTTCCATTCTCTCCCAATGGGTTGTGTTTGTAATTTTCTTCAATATAAAAGTTACATTATTCATGTATATCAGCGGGCCGCATTTATTAATGATGTCTTTCTTTTAGGTGCTCACGTCTTTACCATGTCTTTCTCTCTCTCACTCGCTGACTCAAAACAACAAAAAGAGGTACATTACAGCAACTTCTTTCTCTTCCTCTATCCCTCATTCTTTTTTGATTTATTTTTTTCTTACTCAGCGCATTGTGTTCTCTCTCATAAGGGTCAGATATTTTTTCACAAAACAGAACAGCAAGAAGAGGGAGAAGAGACAAAAGTTTGCTGTGGCGCTGTGATGTAAATGTCCTTATTTAGTAATTTATAGATGTGGGAATTGAGTGCAACTCTGTAGAGAGTCATCAACTATTGATGTTTCTAATCTTTCAGATCCTGCCAACATGATAATCATGATCTGTTTTTGAGTGAGAGGCACCATCCTAGCTCTCTCCTCCTTCCTCCTCACTGAGCCTCCACATAGGCTTACTGTTTACATCAAATCTGTAATTCTGCATTTACAATGCGCAGTCTGTTCCAGCTAAAGCTAATAAATGTTTATTTCCATGTTAGTTAGATATATAAAGCCAGGAGTATTATACAGTGCTAACAAGCTACGCTAACACCCAGCACACAACTACTGTCACGGGTGTCGTAAGAAGTAGAACAAAGTGCAGCGTGGTGAGCGTACATTTTATTTTATTTTAAAATGTCGCCACCTAAACAACAAGATATCAAAAGGCTCTCTCAGGTCAGGGCGTGACAACTACACTACTCCGTTTACATTCAAATAGAGGAAGAAAAGGATTCCGATTCAGTTTTGGATTTAGAAATAGGGAAATTATATAGACATTCAGTGCATTCAGAAATGATTCAGACACCTTCACTTTTCCACTTTGTTACGTTACAGCCTTATTTGAAAATGTATTGCATTATTTTCCTCATCAATCTACACACAATACCCTATAATGACAAAGGAAAAACAGAAATACCTTATTTACATAAGTATTCAGACAGTTTGCTATGAGACTCAAAACTGAGCTCAAGTACATCCTGTTTCCACTGATAATCCTTGAGATGTTACTACAACTTGATTAGAGTCCACCTGTGGCAAATTCAATTGATTGGACATGATTTGGAAAGGCACACACCTGTCTATATAAGGTCCCACAGTTGACAGTGCATGGCAGAGCAAAACCCAAGCCATGAGGTGGAAGGAATTCTACGAAGAGCTCTAAGACAGGATTGTGTCAAGGCACAGATCTGGGGAAGGGTACCAAAACATGTCTGCCGCATTGAAGGTCCCCAACAACACAGAGGCCTCCATCATTCTTAAATGGAAGAAGTTTGGAACCACCAAGAATTTCCTAGAGCTGGCCATTCAGCCAAACTGAGCAATCGGGGTAGAAGGGCCTAGGTTAGGGAGGTGACCAAGAACCCGATGGTTACTCTGACAGAGCTCCGAAGTTCCTCTGTGGAGATGGGAGAACCTTCCAGAAGGACAACCATCTCTGCAGCACTCCACCAATCAGGCCTTTATGGAAGAGTCGACAGGCGGAGGCCACTCTTCCGTAAAAGGCACATGACAGACCACTTGGAGTTTGCCAAATAGCACCTAAAAGACTCTCAGACCATGAGAAACAAGATTCTCTGGTCTGATGAAACTAAGATTAAACTCTTTGGCCTGAATGCCAAGAATCCTGTCTGGAGGAAACCTGGCACCATCAGCATGGTAGTGGCAGCATCATGCTGTGGGGATGTTTTTCAGCGGCAGGGACTGGGATACGAGTTAAGATTGAGTGAAAAATGAACGGAGCAATGTACAGAGAGATCCGTCATGAAAACCTGCTCCAGAGCGCTCAGGACCTCAGACTGGGGCAAAGGATCACCTTCCAACAAGACAACAACCTTAAGCACACAGTCAAGAAAATGCAGGAGTGGCTTCAGGACAAGTCTCTGAATGTGCTTGAGTGGCCCTGTCAGAGCCCGGACTTGAACCCGATCTAACATCTCTGAAGAGACCTGAAAATAGCTGTTCAGCGACGCTCCCCATACAACCTGACAGAGCTTGAGGATCTGCAGAGAATAATGGGAGAAACTATGCAAATACAGTGCCTTGCGAAAGTATTCGGCCCCCTTGAACTTTGCGACCTTTTGCCACATTTCAGGCTTCAAACATAAAGATATAAAACTGTATTTTTTTGTGAAGAATCAACAACAAGTGGGACACAATCATAAAGTGGAACGACATTTATTGGATATTTCAAACTTTTTTAACAAATCAAAAACTGAAAAATTGGGCGTGCAAAATTATTCAGCCCCTTTACTTTCAGTGCAGCAAACTCTCTCCAGAAGTTCAGTGAGGATCTCTGAATGATCCAATGTTGACCTAAATGACTAATGATGATAATTACAATCCACCTGTGTGTAATCAAGTCTCCGTATAAATGCACCTGCACTGTGATAGTCTCAGAGGTCCGTTAAAAGCGCAGAGAGCATCATGAAGAACAAGGAACACACCAGGCAGGTCCGAAATACTGTTGTGAAGAAGTTTAAAGCCAGATTTGGATACAAAAGATTTCCCAAGCTTTAAACATCCCAAGGAGCACTGTGCAAGCGATAATATTGAAATGGAAGGAGTATCAGACCACTGCAAATCTACCAAGACCTGGCCGTCCCTCTAAACTTTCAGCTCATACAAGGAGAAGACTGATCAGAGATGCAGCCAAGAGGCCCATGATCACTCTGGATGAACTGCAGAGATCTACAGCTGAGGTGGGAGACTCTGTCCATAGGACAACAATCAGTTGTATATTGCACAAATCTGGCCTTTATGGAAGAGTGGCAAGAAGAAAGCCATTTCTTAAAGATATCCATAAAAAGTGTCGTTTAAAGTTTGCCACAAGCCACCTGGGAGACACACCAAGAAGGTGCTCTGGTCAGATGAAACCAAAATTGAACTTTTTGGCAACAATGCAAAACGTTATGTTTGGCGTAAAAGCAACACAGCTGAACACACCATCCCCACTGTCAAACATGGTGGTGACAGCATCATGGTTTGGGCCTGCTTTTCTTCAGCAGGGACAGGGAATATGGTTAAAATTGATGGGGAGATGGATGGAGCCAAATACAGGACCATTCTGGAAGAAAACCTGATGGAGTCTGCAAAAGACCTGAGACTGGGACGGAGATTTGTCTTCCAACAAGACAATGATCCAAAACATAAAGCAAAATATACAATGGAATGGTTCAAAAATAAACATATCCAGGTGTTAGAATGGCCAAGTCAAAGTCCAGACCTGAATCCAATCGAGAATCTGTGGAAAGAACTGAAAACTGCTGTTCACAAATGCTCTCCATCCAACCTCACTGAGCTCGAGCTGTTTTGCAAGGAGGAATGGGAAAAAATTTCAGTCTCTCGATGTGCAAAATTGAGACATACCCCAAGTGACTTACAGCTGTAATCGCAGCAAAAGGTGGCGCTACAAAGTATTAACTTTTAATTTTGCACGCCCAATTTTTCAGTTTTTGATTTGTTAAAAAAGTTTGAAATATCCAATAAATGTCGTTCCACTTCATGATTGTGTCCCACTTGTTGTTGATTCTTCACAAAAAAATACAGTTTTATATCTTTATGTTTGAAACCTGAAATGTGGCAAAAGGTCGCAAAGTTCAAGGGGGCCGAATACTTTCGCAAGGCACTGTACATGTGTGCCAAGCTTGTAATGTCATACCCAAGAAGAATCGAGGCTGTAATCACTGCCAAAGGTGTTTCAACAAAGTACTGAGTAAAGGGTCTGAATACTTATGTAAATGTGATATTTCAGTTTTGTTATATAAATTTGGTTTGTCATTATGGGTATTGTGTGTAGATTTATGAGGGAAAAAAGTATTTAATACATTTTAGAATAATAAGAATAAGTCAAGGGGTCTGAATACTTTCTGAAGGCACTGTATATATATATATATATATATATTTTTTTTTTAAACAATTTCATCTTTGGGAACTCTTTGAGAAGGGAACGGAACCTAAATGAATATAAATATGAATGGACAAAGCCATCGATCACGTGACACCATTCAAGCTGTTTACCCTGATCCTGCTTCAGCACCCTCTAGTGGCCCCCTAGGCGTCAATATATTCGTATTTTTCATATTTTCCTAATTCATAAACAGTTTTTTTCTATTTCAAACAGGCCCTCAGCAAGCCAAGTCACCAGTTGAGACCTTTATCAGCCTCTCCCCTCCAACACACAGTCATAAATCAACAGCTGTCAGCAGGGCCAGAAATAACCAGATGCCTGCTTCTCCTCAGTCTCCCTCACACCTACACCTCAAAAGCGCTCCAAAACAGAGATCTTCAACTGATCCTTTTCCAATACACAAACAAAATTACCAACTTTAAAAGTGGAATTAACAACTCTAAATTATATATTTTCCCTGCTCACATGTCAGTCATTAAAACTAAAACACATTCGGTGTGATCACAACAATACTTTTGCCAATAAACCACCAATAAGCCATTAGTAAAAAAAACTGCTTCACTTACCTTTTATTGAAGCTTTGGTTATTATGTCATTAATACAAGGAGACTTTTTTAAAATTCCTTTCAAGTGGTACCGGATAAACAAATCTGAAACCAACAGGCTCCTGAACAGCTTCTATCCCCAAGCCATAATACTCCTAAATAGTTAACAAAATTGTTACACCGACCCTTCTATTGTATTTCGATTTGTGAAGCCTCTATGCACACTCAATCTATGCGCACTCTACACACACACACACACACACACACACACACACACACACACACACACACACACACACACACACACACACACACACACACACACACACACACACACACACACACACACACTCTCTATGTGCACTCTACACACTCACTCACACACACACTTCATTTGCTCACATACACATTACACGCACACACATTTATACTGACTCTACACACACATATACAGTGTGTGCAAATATAGTAAGATTAGGGAGGAAAGGCAATAAATAGGCCATAGTGGCAAAGTAATTACAATTTAGCATTAACATTGGAGTGATAGATGTGCAGAAGATGATGTGCAAGTAGACATACTGGGGTGCAAAGGAGCAAAAAATAAATAACAATATGGGGATGAGGAAGTTGGGTGGGCTTTTTACAGATGGGCTGTGTACAGGTGCAATGATCAGTAAGCTGCTCTGACAGCTGATGCTTAAAGTTAGTAAGGGAGATATAAGTCTTCAGCTTCAGTGATTTTTGCAATTCGTTCCAGTCATTGAGAAGCAGAGAACTGGAAGGAAAGGCAGCCAAAGAGGAGTTGGCTTTGGGGATGACCAGTGAAATATACCTGCTGGAGCACATGCTATGGGTGGGTGTTGCTATGGTGACCAGTGAGCTGAGATAAGACGCTGCTTTACCTAGCAAAGACTTATAGATGACCTGGAGCCAGTGGGTTTGGCGACAAATATGAAGCGAGGGCCAGCCAACGAGAGCATACAGGTCGCAGTAGTGGGTAATATGTGGGGCTTTGGTGACAAAACGGATGACACTGCGATAGACTACATCCAATTTGCTGAGTAGAATGAATGGTAGGATATTCAGTTTTACGAGAGTATGTTTAGCAGCATAAGTGAAGGAGGCTTTGTTGCAAAATAGGAAGCCAATTCTAGATTTAATTTTGGATTGGAAATGCATAATGTGAGTCTGGAAGGAGAGTTTACAGTCTAACCAGACACCTAGGTATTTGTAGTTGTCCACGTATTCTAAGTCAGAACCATCCAGAGTATTGATGCTGCACGGGCGGGCAGGTGCGGGCAGCAATCGGTTGAAGAGCATGCATTTAGTTTTGCTTGCATTTAAGAGCAGTTGGAGCCCACGGAAGGAGAGTTGTATGGCGTTGAAGCTCGTCTGGAGGTTAGTTAGCACGGTGTCCAAAGAAGGGCCAGAAGTATACAGAATGGTGTCGTTTGCGTAGAGGTGGATCAGAGAATCACCAGCAGCAAGAGCGACATCATTGATATATACAGAGAAAAGAGTAGGCCTGAGAATTGAACCCTGTGGCACCCCCCATAGAGACTGCCTGAGTTCCGGACAAAACGCCCTCCGATTTGACACACTGAACTCTATCTGAGAAGTAGTTGGTGAACCAGGCGAGGCAGTCATTTGAGAAACCAAGGCTGTTGAGTCTGCCGATAAGAATGCGGTGATTGACAGAGTCGGCTGCACAGTACTGTCTTTTATCGAAGGTGGTTATGATGTCGTTTAGGACCTTGAGCATGGCTGAGGTGCACCCATGACCGGCTCGGAAACCAGATTGCATAGCGGAGAAGGTACGGTGGGATTCAAAATTTTCGGTGATCTGTTTGATAACTTGGCTTTCGAAGACTTTAGAAAGGCAAGGTAGGATAGATACCTTTCTATGTTTTCTATTTCTTTGTGTTTGGCCGGGTATGGTTCTCAATTAGGGACAACTGTCTATCGTTGTCTCTGATTGGGAATCATGCTTAGGCAGCCTTTTTTCCTGTTGTGATTGTGGGAAGTTGTCTTTGTTAGGGGCACTATAGCCCTTGTAAGCTTCACAGTCGTTTTTGTTATTTCTTGTTTTGTTGGGGACATTTTACTAAATAAAATAAAATGTACATAAAATGTACCACGCTGCACCTTGGTCTTCCTTGAACGACGGTCGTGACAATATTGGTTCCTAACTTCCCTGAAAATGTGCATATCACGGGGGCTATTTGATGCTAATGCATTACACCACAGGATGTTTTTGTGCTGGTCAAGGGCAGTCAAGTCTGGAGTTGAACTAAGGGCTATATCTGTTCTTAGTTCTACATTTTTTTAATGAGGCATGCTAATTTAAGATGGTGGAGAAAGCTCTTTCAAAGAATAACCAGGCATCCTCTACTAACGGAATGAGGTCAATATCCTTCCAGGATACCCGGGCCAGGTCGATTAGAAAGGCCTTCTCGCTGAAGTGTTTTGGGGAGCGTTTGACAGTGATGAGGGGTGGTCGTTTGATCGCGGACCCATTACGGACGCAGGCAATGAGGCAGTGATCGCTGAGATCCTGGTTGAAGACAGCAGAGGTATATTTAGGCGACAGTTTGGTCAGGATGATATCTATGAGGGTGCCCGTGTTTACGGATTTAGGGTTGTACCTGGTTGGTTCCTTGATCAATTGTGTGAGATTGAGTGCATCTAGCTTAGATTGTAGGACGGCAGGGTGTTAAGCATATCCCAGTTTAGGTCACCTAACAGTACGAACTCTGAAGATAAATGGGGGGCAATTCAATCACATATGGTGTCCAGGGCGCATCTGGGGGCTGAGGGGGGGTCCCTAACAAGTGGCAACAGTGAGCGACTTATTTCTGGAAAGGTGGATTTTTAAAAGTAGAACTGTTTGGGCACAGACCTGGACAGCATGACAGAACTCTGCAGCCTATCTTTGCAGTAGATTGCAACTCCACCCCCTTTTGGCAGTTATTTCTTGCCGGAAAGTGGGGATGGAAATTTCCGAATTTTTGGTGGGCTTCCTAAGCCAGAATTCAGACATGGCTAGGACAACAAGGTTGGCGGAGTGTGCTAAAGCAGTGAGTAAAACGAACTTAGGGAGGAAGCTTCTGATGTTAACATGCATGAAGGCTTTTACGGTTACAGAAGTCAACAAATGATAGTGCCTGGGGAATAGAAGTGGAACTGGGGACTACAGGGCCTGGGTTAACCTCTACATCACCAGAGGAACAGAGGAGGAGTAGGATGAGGGTACGGCTAAAGGCTATAAGAACTGGTTGTCTAGTGCGTTGGGAACAGAGAATAAAAGGAGCAGATTTCTGGGCGTAGTAGAATAGATTCAGGGCATAATGTACAGACAATGGCATGGTAGGATGTGAGTACAGTGGAGGTAAACCTAGGCGTTGAGTGATGATGAGAGAGGTTTCATCTCTGGAGGCACCAGTTAAGCCAGGTGAGGTTTAAGCTCTGGATTGCATGTGTGTGCGGTGGGACAAAAGAGCTATCTAAGGAATGTTTAGCAGGACTGAGGGCTCTACAGTGAAATAAAACAATAAGAACTAGCCAAGACAGCAGTAGACAAGGCATATTGACATTAGAGAGAAGGCATAAAGCAATCACAGGTATTGATCAGGAGAGCGAAGACAACAATGGGTAAATGGCGATGAATGGGCAGAGCGGGTCGGTTAGGTCCATACAGGAGCTGAGTTCGAGGCTGGGGCCGTCAGGTAAACAAAATGAGGTACTGTGTTATTGAAACAGTCCAGGGGCCATCAGCTGTGTAGCCGAGTGATCATAGGGTCAAAAGAGCAGTAATAGGTGAGTCAGGGTGCCATTCGGTAGTCACTACTACGCTAGGCGAGCAGGGGACACAGCGTTCAGAAAGCTAGCGGGCCGGGACTAGCAGATGGTTCTTCGGCGACATCGTAACATAATAGTCTGTTGAGACCAAATCAGGCGATCACATCAGCAGTCCAGTTGTGATGGATCGGCGGGGCTCCGTGTCGACAATAAAGGGTCCAGGCCAATTGGCAAAAGAGGTATTGTAGCCCTTGAATTAGCTGGTATATGGGCCTAGCTCGAGGCCAACTCAAGGCTAACTGGTGCTTGCTTTGGGACAAAGGCGTTAGCTAACAGTAGCCACTCGTTTGCAGCTAGCTATGATCCAGAGCGGCAGGAATCCGGTGATGTGGTAGAGAGAAGCAGTCCAATATGCTCTGGGTTGATATCGCGCTCTGCAGACTGGCAGGTATTGTCCGACATAAGGCTGGCTGGTGACCGAGAAAAGGGTGAAGACCACTAGCCGTGGCTAACATATATCCTGATGCCTAGTCACCTTACCCTTATATATACCTACCCCTAACACTCCAGTATCCCTGCACATTGTAAATCATATTTATGGTATTGGAACTGACCCTTTATATACTTTCTCGTGTTCTTCTTATTTCTATTTCTAGTGTGCTTTTGTTGTACTTAACTTGTTTTTATAGTACTACTGATATTCATTACTGTGTTGTTGGGAAAGAGCAAGCAAAAAAGCCATTTCACTGTATTTGTGCACACAATAAAAACTTGAAAACTTGAAACACACACACACACCATCTGCATGACACACTCAGGATAACTGAGAAATGACTCATACCTACATCATATTGACAAACACATGTAGGTTGAACCATTAAGGTTAACGCTGTTCATTGGGTTATTTGTGAAACACAGATGCTTTCAAATGCAGTGACGCAAATGAACATGCACACATACACACACACACAGTGAAAGACAAACATACAAACAAACATTGATACAAATACACACACACACACACCAGCTCTCTTACTGGAGGACATAGAGAGGTCTTCTGTCAGTCCTTCTCTCTCCTGGAGACATCAACTGGCGTTGGGCTTTTTTTGTCTTTGCCACCGGCATGTTTTACTCATACTCATACACACACACACACACACACACACACACACACACACACACACACACACACACACACACACACACACACACACACACACACACACACACACACACACACACACACACACACACACACACACACACACACACAGTAACCGTGTGTCTTTGCCACTAGCCTCGTTGGCAGGTTTCATTGTGACATGACTTTGCTTCAACAACATGGCACCAAGCACTGCCGCCCTCTTTACTTCAGGATAAAGAAAATATTACCATAATTACAGCTATTTACGTTTATTCTAGTACTGCATGTGTATATCATCAAGATAACCCAGATAACCATGGGGACATAACCTTTCCTGTTCATGTGTGTACCCACACCCACACACACACATGTATTCAGGTTCACACATAGTTAGAGGGTTTATCTATCTACACCCATGTCTTGCCCCTCTTTCCCCTTGCTCTACTCTTCCTCCTTTTCACTTATCCTCTCCTGCCTTAATCTCTATCTCTCTTACACTCGCTCTTTCTGTCTTTCCCATTATCTCCTTCCCTCTCTCAACAGGAAAATAGGAAGTGTTATTCATGTTGGTAATTACATTTCTCTCTTTTGTTATGTCAGCCATTAATGGATGAACAAATGTAAATACCTCTTTATGGAAGTAATAACCTTACAGGACAGTGGAGATAGCTGGCAGTGCAGCATATCAGTCTCTCTCTCTCTCTCTCACACACAACAGAGACACAACACCGGCCTAGTCACACTGAAAACACACACCCACACCCACCAACGTGCACCCATTCAAAAAAACTGAGAAATAGGCCATGGTGATATGCTGATGCAGGGGGCCATTTTTACAGCATATTTTATTAATCTGTTGTTTGCAAAATGCTGTATGAAATATGGATGGTCTGAGCCAATGTTCTGACTTCCAGGGCAAGGAGACAGGCGACAGGAGCATGGGTTCCATACTACTACACACAGAATCACAAAGTGTAGAGGGTTGAATGGATGGAGGTATGGATAAAGGGATGGATGGAGGTATGGATTAAGGGATGGATGGATGAATGGATCAGCGCATGGGCAGATGGATGGATGGCAAATTGACCAACATTGATTGGAAACAGCTGGGGTTTTGCTGTTGGGCTGGAAGTGAGAATTAAAGGAATCACAGGGGTTTACGCAAATGTGGACACAATGTTGTTGTTTTCACACAAGTGCAGAAAGCTGAATGGGGAAAAGAGGAGAAAGTTCTGGGCATGAACACGCTTTGAAGTTGCCAAGTTCATTAGCAATAATCATCAAATAATAATCCATGTAATGAAATACATTTCTGAAATATGTCTCTGACCCTGACGGTGCAGTTCCATCCACTTTGAAGCGTACATCTAGAGAGTGCTTTCTTAGCAACCCAGCGCTCCCACGGCATGATGGGAAGTGACATTAGTGCCTGGGGCAGCTACGGAGAGGGCGGGGTCTAATAGAGGGGGCCAGGAGGGGTGAGCCATGCTGCTTCATCACACACACGGTATACACACACACACTTAGAAATATACACACACACAGACACACACACTCACAAATACACACACATTTAAAAACACACACGCCCAAACCTGTCCACATGCACATACTGCATCTCGTCATCCACCCAGAGAGTAGAGCAAGAGGTGCTCTGTTAGTAACCCACAGTGATGGACCACAGAAACATGGCAGGTCTGACACAGTGGCAGACAAGACAACACCCCAGCCATTTCTTCTGCATTTATGTGATTAGTTTGATTAACGGGGGCTGAGCTACAGTGGTGTTTGTGAGACAAGGGCCCCCAAGGGGTCCGGGCCGGGTCTTTTCCCAAAAACATCAGAATGGTTTGAGCTGTCTATGAAAGGCTGAGACTCTCACGAACACACTCATGTAACATGTTTTGCTCTATGATGCTCCAAATCTACACAAGAGTCGTTAGAAGGTAAGGGGTTCTACATAAAAAATCGTAGGAAATCCCTGGACATAGTGTCTATAATACTGTAATAAACTCACATAGTCGCTGTCACAAACTACAAACTCCACACAGTTATCACTGACTAGTTGGATATTCATTTCCCACTGAGCAAACAATTTCTGTACTTTGGCTGACCTTATTTCTTTATTGACATTTGTCAATAAAACTCATGAACTCAACTGTTTGTGTCAAATACTTTTGTGTTCTACTTGTAGCCCTGGTTGTCCTGAAAAGAAAATTGTAAAACATGTAATTAAATAAATATAAAATATAAGGGCAGGATATGCAGATAAATGGAGGTCAGATAAATGAAAAGCTGATTTTTCTCGGGTCTTGAGACTGAAGACAAACTCAGAAGTAAAAGACAGTGCTAACCACTACCTCTTATGTAGAAGCTACGAGGAAGCGAGAAAGAGGTGTTAAGAATAATCTTATCTGTAACCTACAGCCTTTCTCAAAGTATCTAATAGTTCATAAAAAATAGACCAGGAAGAGATTGCAGAGATGCAAAACCCATATATAGTCAAAATATCAAGAGGAGTTGCACACAGATACAACTCCATTAACAGACACAGCAGTGGAAGAACACCAGATCTTCAGTCCAATGGACAAGCAATCCCACCGACGCCTCATACCATAGAATAGAGGAGTATTCTGATGATATATCTACAATCCCAGACAGATTTGTTAATCAACCTACACTGTATGACAAAATCTCAACTGGATAAGAAACAGGATGCTGAAAGTGATTTCCTACGGACAAACTACAGACGGCTTCACATCATCCTAGCAGACCAGTGTCTACTTCAAAAGAAAGATGAGGCTGGTCTCTGCTCAGTTTGAACTATTGGTGGTTTGGATCATAGGCTCCTGGGGTTGGTTAAGTAATAAATGCGTCCTCTATGACAAGAAATCTAATTACTGGCTTTCCATTCACTCCAGTTCCTGCCCTCACAGCAACCTAACTGCCGTTTGCTGGGATTTATCTGATCTCAAACTCAACCTTTCCATTGTTCCGTCAAACTACCAGGCTCTCTGTCTCGAGATCAGGAGTGGGTCTGTGATGCAGTCTGGGGCTTTATCTCGATTCTCCGTCCTTGAGACCATTCACATACGCGGATGTCTGTCCACGATTCTCCCTGGAACCTTCAAGGGGCTGTCCCATGTGAAGAAACTCTATCTGCTGTGTATGGAACAGTGTTACAATTCCTCACTTCTACCTAACACATTCAGTGACCTGACTAATCTTGAGGAATTGTCCATTGAGAACTACAGGCTTTCTGTGATGGCACCGGACGCATTAGGAGGGATACCTCTTCTGAAGAAACTCACAGTCGATAGTTGTACAGAAGAACTCTCTGATTTGCTATGTAGGATAGTCAATATGTCACAGTCATTGACAGCCCTGGACTTCACTTCAGATGGCATAGTCATTTTAAGGCACCCAAACTGTTCTGACACCAACGGAGCTGTTCTTGAGTTTCCTTATTTCTACCGTCTTCAAGAGGTGTTTCTTAACTTCCCTAATGCCCACCGTTTAGAAAAAAGAGCATTAAAATGCTTTGAAAACATTTCCTCTCTTTTTTTGCCTGACAATGATGCACTACAGACACAGCTTCTGCAGTCTGGTATCAGCAGGCTGCGTCATTTTGTGTTCAACAATAACATTTCTTTTGAATCGGTTTGTGAGACTGTATTCAAACTATCAATCAGACAAGTTCATATAAGTGACCATAAAACTGAGAACTACTCAGAGTCTGCAATAAGAAATTGTCAGGGGATCGAGGTGCTCAGACTCAGCATCTGTCATAGTGATAATGTTAGAGTCAACTTGATCCATTATTTGAAGAATCTCACTGATGTGTCAGTGTTAAGATACTGGGACGTTAAACCTGAGTGCATTGAGCTTTGTGACACTCACACTCAGGGCCCAATCACATGGCTGAAGAGACTTTCCTTGACCCTATACATGCCAAGTATCACCTCAGAGCAGTTCAGTTGCTTGAAAAATCTGGAACATCTGGATCTAGAATCCAGCAACATTAACAATATTTCGGACTTTACATTTAACGGACTTGGTAAATTGAGGATCCTAAATTTAAGGGATAACAATATCTCTCAGATTACAAAGAACACTTTATTTGGCCTGCACAACTTAGAGACCCTAACACTGGAACTAAACCCACTTGTACACATTGAAGCTTTTGCATTCATTCACCTCACTTCACTGAAGAATGTAGATTTAGGGGACATTCACCATCCAGCCAGCCAGTGGGAGAAGCGTGTGACTTTAAATCTGACGCACATATTTGGGGTCTTCCCTCCGGGATTGATGTACATGAACATTACCTCCTTTTTCGGTTGTATCAACATCATCATCGGCAGCAACAGCACCCCTAAACTAGGCTTGGCCCTTCAGGTCCGTGCCAAAAATGTGTCTTTCCAGGACTGCTGGAGGCCGTTCTTCAAGTCCGTCGTCAGCCTCACAGCTATGACAGAGCACCTCCTGTGTGGATCTCATTTTGCTGCAAAGTACTTCACCTCCCTGGAGTATTTTGACTTCCAGTCTATGCTCTATGCAGAGTTTGTAGATATGACTGACCTGAACACACTTGTGCAGCTGAGGTATCTTAAGCTGATGAGAGTTGACCTTATCCTGCAACCGGGGCTGGCCATCATGTTCCGCAATCTGACCAAACTGGAGAGCCTGAACCTCATCTCCTGTAGGATCCTCACTCTGGAGGAGGAGCTGAGCAGAGACCTGCACTCCCTCGTGCAGCTGTCAATCAAAGTCGAAGAGGAGTTCAGTATGTTAGAGACCTTCCCAGAGCCCCTGACCAGCCTGAGTTACCTGTTGTTCTACAGACCTCGTCTGCACTGTAGCTGTGACAACACCTGGCTGGACAACTGGGCCAGGGGTCAGGGGCATATCCAGGTCATCATCTGGCACCCCAATGAGGCTGATCTGACCTGTAAAGATGAGACTGGTATCCAAAACTTTGCCAGGTACTCAGAGGCCAACTGTTCCCTGGACGTGGGCTTTGTCCTGTTCTTCTGCACCTCATTGGGCCTGCTCCTCTTCATGCTGGTGACGGTGCTCTATCAGCTGGCTGGGGACTACCTGCTGGCCTTCTGCCACATCCTCCGTGGCTGGATGGAGGAGGCCGTGCGGAGGCCCAACCCCAGAGGGCGCCACTGCTATGATGTGTTTGTGTCGTACAGCAGTAGAGACGAGCGCTGGGTGGTGGAGCAGCTGCTGCCGGGCTTGGAGCAGAGGGGGCCTCCCTACCTGCGTCTCTGTCTGCATAGTAGGGACTTCCAGCTGGGGAAGGACATTGTGGACAACATCACAGACAGCCTCTACAGCAGCCGCCACACCCTGTGTGTGGTGAGTCGTCACTACCTGCGCAGTAACTGGTGCTCCCTGGAGCTACGACTGGCCACCCTGCGTCTGTTGGTGGAGCACAGGGACATCCTTATCCTGGTCTTCTTGGAGGACATCCCTCCTCGCCAGCTGTGTGCCCACCACCGCCTGGCCAGGCTGGTCAAGACCAGGACCTACCTGGACTGGCCTCAGGAACCGGCTCTGCAGTCTGCCTTCTGGGACCGTTTGTGGATCAAACTGGCCCCTCCTGAACCAGATCCCAGACTGTAACATTGACATTTTGCTAATTTAGAAGACCCTCTTATTGAGAGCGAGGTAGAGTAGTGAGTGCATACATTTTCGTATTTGTAGTTTTTTTGTCATAATAGCACACCACACAAGATATACATGACTACCTTTATCATGGGTATTTTGAATTTACAGACATGGGAAAATAGTCACTTTTTACATTTTGTTCCATACTGTGCTACCTGCATTGCAACAGATTTTGGTTGTGTCTTATTCTTTGAGTTTATTTTATTTAATTCAACATTGCAGATACATTTTTATTGTTTAACATATTGTGTTGTTATTGTTTTTTTCTTTGCTTCGCTTTCATTAAACTTCCCTGTTGGAAGGAATGTATATATAGTATGCCTTGATCATTTGATACCAAACACACACAAACACACTAGAGGCCAGTCTGATATTGCGTACTGAATGTCAAGATGTCCATACTTTAAGAGTAGGAAAATGATTCACGTATACTGAATTGTTGATTGCACTGTGCACAAGACAACACAATATAGCCTCGCTACTGTTTTTCACTGTCTTTTTACTGTTGTTTTTATTTCTTTACTTACCTATTGTTCACCTAATACCTTTTTTGCACTATTGGTTAGAGCCTGTAAGTAAGCATTTCACTGTAAGTATCTGTTGTATTCGGCGCATGTGACAAATAAACTTTGATTTGATTTGAACACAATGTCCTCTTGTGTCACGGTTGATAGATTTGAGAGATAATCCACTGTTGCAGAGTAATCAAAATGTCCCTCTGTGTTTTAATGCCCCATAAAGAGATGTTCAGTCATCTGAGCATGTATAAGCTAAAGGGGCTGTCTGAGGTCCAGAGATCTGATTGACAAGTGGACATAATGGACAGATAAACATTTAACCAAGAGCATTTTTAATGAAAAAGCGAATTATCTTACGCTAAATAGGGAAATGAACTGAGGTTATCCTCTAACACACAATTCAATTTCTACAGGATAAGTGTGTGTGTGTGTGTGTGTGTGTGTGTGTGTGCGTGCGTGCCTGCGTGCGTGCCTGCGTGCGTGCGTAGGTGAGAGTCTCTACATTGAGGTGGGTTGATGGGTATTTTACTATTGTGTTGCCCATTGTAGAGGGAAGTCAGAGTTCAGGGCAGGTTTACTCCATTAGCACAGAACAAACTCTTTGTGTTCCATAAATAAAATATAAATAAGAGGGAGAGGGAGAGAAAGAGAGAGAGACAGAGAGAGAGGGAGACAGAGAGAGAGAGAGAGAGACAGAGAGAGAGAGAGAGAGAGAGAGAGAGAGAGAGAGAGAGAGAGAGAGAGAGAGAGAGAGAGAATGTGTGTGTGTCTCTCAGGGATGGATGCTAATAGCTTGCCTTAGGCCACAATTCGAGGGGAGTCTACAGTAAAGCAGACATAACAAGAGTGCTTGTGTGGATGTGGTGTTGGTGTAGGTAGTGAAGGTAGAGATAGTGGTGTTGGTGGAAGTAGTGGTGTTGGTGTTGGTGGAGGTAGTGGTGATGGTGTTGGTAGAGGTAGCGGTGTTGGTAGAGGTAGATGTGTTGGTGGTAGAGGTGGTAGAGGTGGTGGTGTTGTCAGTGCTGGTAGAGGTGGTGGTGGTGGTTGAGGTGTTGGTGGAGGTGGTGGTGTTGGTATTGGTGGAGGTGTTGATGGTGGTGGAGCTGTTGGTGTTGGTGGTGGTTGTGGTGGTGGAGGAGGAGGTTTTGGTGGTGGTGTTGGTAGTGATGGTGGTGGTGGGTGGTGGTGGAGGTAGTGGTGTTGGTAGAGGTGGTGGTGATGTTGGTGGGTGGTGGTGGTGTTGGTGTCGGTGGTGGTGGTGTTGATGGAAGGTTTTAGTGGTGTTGGTGGTGGTGGTGTTGTTGGGTGGTGTTGGTGGTGGTGTTGGTGGTGGTGGTGTTGGGAGTATTTAGTATTTTATTAGGATCACCATTAGCTGTTGCGAAAGCAGCAGCTACTCTTCCTGGGGTCCACACAGAACATGAAACATGACATAATACAGAACAGCTCAAGGACAGAAGTACTGGCACACATAGCCTACATCACAATACATACACACAAAATATCTAGGTCAAATAGTGGAGAGGCATTTAAAATATATATATATATATATTTCACCTTTATTTAACCAAGTAAGCTAGTTGAGACAAGTTCTCATTTACAACTGCGACCTGACCAAGATAAAGCAAAGCAGTGCGACAGAAACAACAACACAGAGTTACACATGGAATAAGCAAATGTACAGTCAATAATACAATAGAAAAAAAGACTATATACAGTGTGTGCAAATGGCATGAGGAGGTAAGGCAATAAATAGGCAATAGTAGCAAAGTAATTACAATTTAGCAGATTAACACTGGAGTGATAGGTGAGCAGATGATGGTGTGTAAGTTGTGATACTGGTGTGCAAAAGAGCAGCAAAGTAAATAAAAACAATATGGGGATGAGGTAGGTAGATTGGGTGGGCTATTTACAGATGGACTATGTACAGCTGCAGCGATCGGTTAGCTGCTCAGATAGCTGATGTTTAAAGTTAGTGAGGGAAATGCAAGTCTCCAGCTTCAGCAATTTTTGCAGTTCGTTCCAGTCACTGGCAGCAGAGAACTGGAAGGAAAGGCGGCCAAATGAGGTGTTGGCTTTGGGATTGACCCGTGAGATATACCTGCTGGTGCGCTGTCACGAGAATTATCAATCCCAATGATAATAACTAACAATCAATAAGCTTTGACCAATCACCGAGGTTTGTAAGACCCTGGGTTTAATAATAATTAAGCAAAGACTCGTACAGTTTATTCACGAGAACGTTCTGAAGTCCATAATACAAAGACACCCATTTTATGGCTTACGCACATACCTCCATACAAACAGTAGATATCCTACGCACATATATACACACGAACAGTAGGTGAGTTGTATCTACTGTTTATCACTACCAAGCCGGCAGCTCCATTCCCCCGAGATTAGAGGAACCTTGAAAGGACTCCCTGTCCTATCATAAGTTTCTCAGAGTTCTAGCCAGGTCATCGCTGAGTCCGTTTTTAAAGGCCATGCGTTGGCATAGTTTAATGGTTCTCGGTCTCTTCTTAGTCACACAGAAGTTTACCATTCTAATTCATTATAGATGTTACTGAATCGATTGATTACTAATAGTTACATTTGTCTAATTATTCATTATATCTGTTACATAATGTCATAATTACGTTTCACGGTGGAATTGTTTAGTCATTACCTTTAAGCATATAAATTCCCTTATCAAGTGCGTTCTACGGACGGGTGTTGTTATCGTGACCAGTGAGCTGAGATAAGGCGGCGCTTTACCGAGCATAGACTTATAGATGACCTGGAGCCAGGGGGTCTGGCGACGAATATGTAGCGAGGCCCAGCCGACTAGAGCATATAGGTTGCAGTGGTGGGTGGTATAAGGCGATTTGGTAACAAAAACGGATGGCACTGTGATAGACTACATCCAATTTGCTGAGTAAGGTATTGGAAGCTATTTTGTAGATGACATCGCCGAAGTCGAAAATCTGTAGTATAGTCAGTTTTACTAGGGTAAGTTTGGCGGCGTGAGTGAAGGAGGCTTTGTTGAGGAATAGAAAGCCGATTCTAGATTTGATTTTGGATTGGAGATGTTTGATATAAGTCTGGAAGGAGAGTTTACAGTCTAGCCAGACACCTAGGTATTTGTAGTTGTCCACGTATTCTAGGTCAGAACCGTCCAGAGTGGTGATGCTAGTCGGGCGGGCGGGTGCGGGCAGCGAACGGTTGAAAAGTATGCGTTTGGTTTTGCTAGTGTTTAAGAGCAGTTGGAGGCCACAGAAGGAGTGTTGTATGGCATTGAAGCTCGTTTGGCAGTTAGTTAACACAGTGTCCAAAGAAGGGCCAGATGTGTACAGAATGGTGTCGTCTGCGTAGAGGTGGATCAGGGAATCATCCGCAGCAAAGCGACATCGTTGATATATACAGAGAAAAGAGTAGGCCCGAGAATTTAACCTTGTTGTACCCCCATAGAGACTGCCAGAGGTCCGGACAACAGGCCCTCCGATTTTACACACTGAACTCTGTCTGAGAAGTAGTTGGTGAACCAGGCGAGGCAGTCATTTGAGAAACCTTGGCAATTGAGACTGCCGATAAGAATACAGTGATTGACTGAGTCGAAAGCCTTGGCCAGGTCGATGAAGACGGCTGCACAGTACTGTCTTTTATCGATGGCGGTTATGATATCGTTTAGTACCTTGAGCGTGGCTGAGGGCAACCGTGACCAGCTCGGAAACCGGATTGCACAGCGGAGAAGGTACGGTGGGATTCGAAATGGCCAGTGATCTGTTTATTAACTTGGCTTTCAAAGACTTTAGAAAGGCAGGGCAGGATGGATATAGGTCTGTAACAGTTTGGGTCTATAATGTCACCCCCTTCGAAGAGACAGCTTTCCAATCTTTAGGGATCTCGGACGAAACGAAAGAGAGGTTGAACAGACTGGTAATAGTGTTTGCAACAATGGTGGTGGGTAATTTTAGAAAGAGAGGGTCCAGATTGTCTAGCCCAACAGATTTGTACGGGTCCAGGTTTTGCAGCTCTTTCAGAAAATCTGCGATCTGGATTTGGGTGAAGGAGAAGCTGGGGAGGCTCGGGCAAGTAGCTGCGAGGGGTGCAGAGTTGTTGGCCGGGGTTGGGGTTGCCAGGAGGAAAGCATGACCAGCCGTAGAGAAATGCTTATTGAAATGTTCGATTATCATAGATTTATCGGTGGTGACCGTGTCGCCTAGCCTCAGTGCAGTAGGCAGCTGGGAGGAGGTGCTCTTGTTCTCCATGGACTTTACAGTGTCCCAAAACACTTTGGAGTTAGAGCTACAGGATGCAAATTTCTGTTTGAAAAAGCTAGCCTTTGCTTTCCTGACTGACTTGTGTGTATTGGTTCCTGACTTCCCTGAACAGTTGCATATCGCTGGGACTATTCGATGCTATTGCAGTCCGCCACATTATGTTTGTGTGTTGGTCAAGGGCAGTCAGGCCTGGAGTGAACCAAGGGCTATATCTGTTCTTAGTTCTACATTTTTGGAAAGGGGCATGCTTATTTAAGATGGTGAGGAAAGCACTTTTAAAGAACGACCAGATATCCTCGACTGACGGGATGAGGTCAATATCCTTCCAGGATACCTGGGCCAGGTCACTAGAGGTCATTAGAAAGGCCTGCTCACAGAAGTGTTTTAGGGAGCGTTTGACAGTGATGAGGGTTGGTCGTTTGACCGCGGCCCCATAGCGAATGCAGGCAATGAGGCAGTGATCGCTGAGATCATGATCAAAAACAGCAGAGGTGTATTTGGAGGGCAAGTTGGTCAGGATAATATCTATGAGTGTGCCCATGTTTACGGATTTAGAGTTGTACCTGGTGGTTTCCTTGATGATTTGTGTGAGATTGAGGGCATCTAGCTTAGATTGTAGGACTGCTGGGGTGTTAAGCATATCTCAGTTGAAGTTACCTAACATAACGAACTCTGAAGATAGATGGGGGGCAATCAATTCACATATGGTGTCCAGGGCACAGCTGGGAGCTGAAGGGGTTCTATAACAGGCGGCAACAGTGAGAGACTTATTTCTGGAGAGATTCATTTCAATTCATTAATTTCAAAAATTAGAAGCTTGAACTGTTTGGGCATAGACCTGGAAAGTATGACAGAACTTTGCAAGCTATCTCTGCAGTAGATTGCAACTCCTCCCACTTTGGCAGTTCTATCTTGATGGAAAATGTTATGGTTGGGTATGGAAATCTCAGAATTCTTGGTTGCCTTCCTAAGCCAGAATTCAGACACAGCAAGGACATCAGGGTTGGCGGAGTGTGCTAAAGCAGTGAGTAAAACAAACTTAGGGAGGAGGCTTCTGATGTTAACATGCATGAAACCTAGGCTTTTTTGATTACAGAAGTCAACAAATGAGAGTGTTTGGGGACACGCAGGGCCTGGGTTAGCCTCCACATCACCCGAGGAACAGAGGAGGAGAAGGATGAGGGTACGGCTAAAGGCTAGCAAAACTGGTCGTCTAGTGCGTTGGGGATAGAGAATAAAAGGAGCAGATTTCTGGGTGTGGTAGAATAGATTCAGGGCATAATGTGCAGACAGGGGTATGGTGGGGTGCGGGTACAGTCCGGTAAAGGCCAATTGAAGGCACTGCTGATGGAATTACGTCTGCGGACCAGTCGTGGTGGTACGGCGGGGCGCCGTGTCGACGAAGGGACCGGGCCAGATGGCGAAAGAGGTATTGTAGTTTTGGTAATTTTGTTTGCTTGCCGGGAGATGCGCCTGGCTCAGGGCTAGCTTTGGGGCTGGGTCACTCAGTGGCAGCTAGCTAGCTGTGATGATCAATGGTCCAGGGTTTACGGCAGGAATCTGGCGTTGTAGTGGAGAAAAACAGTCCGAGGCTGGCAGGTATTATCCAGGCTAAAAAAACAGCTGGTGCCTGAGCAGAGGGTAAAGGCCACTAGCAGTGGCTAACAATGACTAGTAACTTAGCTAATTAGCTGGCTTCTGATGAAAGTTTTGGCTATAGGGTCTAAAAAAATTGCGGATCCGTGTCACATTGAGTGAGGCGGGTTACCGGAAGGTATATTTAATTTAAAAATGGAAAAAGAGATATTAAATTGAAATTCAATTAAATTGGAGTATATACAAAATAGACGAAAAATACAAAAAGTAAACGAGAGGACAACAAACCACGTCTGCACTGCTACGCCATCTTGGATTTGCTTTGTGCCATGAGGTGTTGCTTTACCTGTTTTTTGAAACCAGGTTTTCTGTTCATTTGAGCTATATAAGATAGAAGAGAGTTCCTTGCAATGATGGCTCTATATAATACTGAATGTTTTCTTGAATTTGTGCTGGATTTGAGGGATTATGAACAGGCCCCTGGTGGCATTTCTGGTGGGGTAAGTGTGTGTGTTTCAGAGCTGTTCATAAGTTGACTATGCAAACAATTTGGATTTTTCTTTTTTTATTTCATTTTATTTTTGTTTTACCTCCTTTTTCTCCCCAATTTTTTGATATCCAATTACGACCTTGTCTCATCGCTGCAACTCCCCAAAGGGCTCAGGATAGGCAAAGGTCAAGTCATGCGTCCTCCAAAACATGACCCGCAAAACCCAGCTTCTTAACCCCTGCCTGTTTTGGAGGACACACCATTCAACTGACAACCGAGGTCAGACTGCAGGCGCCCGCCACAAGGACTCGCTAGAGTAAAGGCCCCCGGCCAAACCCTCCCCTAACCCGGACGGCCCTGGGCCAATTGTGCACCGCCCCTATGGGACTCCCGATCACGGCCGGTTGTGACACAGCCTGGGATTGAATCCGGACAATTTGGAATTTTCAACACATTAATGTTTCTTATAAAAAGAAAAGTGATGCAGCAGTCATGACTGTCCACAAGAATCCAAATAGGTCAGATTAGGTTTGCAATGAATAACTTCACTCAGACCCGCTCTCACCCGCAGAGGGGTGTGGAAAGAACTAGATGGGATTAACAACTCACGTCCTGTCGTAAATCAAGGAGAGAAGATCCATGACCTCCAATATTCACCAAAGGAATGTGCTTTGTTTCAAGAGACTTTTCCAGATGAAACTAACAAGTTCAAAAGCAAATACTGGAACAATATTTCTAACATAGAACGTGGGGAATGGTCAGAGGCAATCTATAGAACACCAATGTCATTTTGTTTGTTATTTTGTGATGTCATTAAAAATGTTATGAAGAAAATACTGTAACTTGGAAAGTATACACACTACATGTACAAAGTTTCCATACTATGCGTTGTGCATGTAATATGAACAATGAAGGAAAGTGTTTTTGTTAAGAGAGGGATGTGATTTGAAAATATAAGATATATCGTTTTTTTATAACTGTGCACAGTCAGTAGCCACCGCCCCTGGGTGAGGTCGGAGAGCGTGTCAACCTGGCGAAGCCGCCCCTTTCAAACAAACTGTATAAATGATGAGTCAAGAAATTAACACAACAGACCAGAAAAGTGTCAAGCTGCAGCCACACATTTAAAGTGGTCTGAACTATGAATCTTAACACGACGAAGAAACCATAAACTCAAGGGAAGGAAAATAAACTCTGTAGTTATGTTCAGGACTACACGACAAGTCACCAGATACTGGACAACTACAGAGAAGAACAACAGTAGAAGACTTCTTGGAACCCTTTTGGACAATCAGAGTCTTACATGAGTGTTGCGAAAAGGCCCAACTCCCGGCACTGTCCACCGAGAGAGATCCAGCGAACTAAGGCATTTCACGTAAATACAGTTGAAGTCTGAAATTTATATACACCTTTTAACCAAATACATTTAAACACAGTTTATCACAATTCCTGACATTTAATCTTGGTAAAAATTCCCTGTCTTAGGTCAGTTAGGATATTTATTTCATCACATTCCCAGTGGGTCAGAAGTTTACATTCACTCAATTAGTATTTGGTAGCATTGCTTTTCAATTCTTTAAACTTGGATCAAACGTTTCGGGTAGCCTTCCACAAGCTTCTAACAATAAGTTGGGTGAATTTTGGCCCATTGCTCCTGACAGAGCTGCTGTAACTGAGTCAGGTTTGTAGGCCTCCTTGCTCGCACACGCTTTTTCAGTTCTGCCCATACATTTTCTATAGGATTGAGGTCAGGGCTTTGTGATGGCCACTCCAATACCTTGACTTTGTTGTCCTTAAGTCATTTTGCCACAACTTTAGAAGTATACTTGGGGTCATTGTCCATTTGGAAGACCTATTTGCGACCAAGCTTTAACTTCCTGACTGAAGTCTTGAGATGTTCCTTCAATATATCCACATAATTTTACCTCCACATGATGCAATCTATTTTGTGAAGTGCACCAGTCCCTCCTGCAGCAAAGCACCCCCACAACATGATGCTGCCACCCCTGTGCTACACGGTTAGGATGGTGTTCTTTGACTTGCAAGCCTCCCCCTTTTCCCTCCAAACATAATAATGTTTATTATGGCCAAACAGTTCATTTTTTCATCAGACCAGAGGACATTTCTCCAAAAAGTACGATCTTTGTCCCCATGTGCAGTTGCAAACCATAGTCTGGCTTTTTAATGGCGGTTTTGGAGCAGTGGCTTCTTCCCTGCTGAGCGGCCTTTCAGGTTATGTTGATATAGGATTAGTTTTACTGTGGATATAGATACTTTTGTACCTGTTTCCTCCAGCATCTTCACAAGGTCCTTTGCTGTTGTTCTGGGATTGATTTGCAGTTTTCGCACCAAAGTGCATTCATCTCTAGGAGACAGAACGTGTCTCCTTCCTGAGCGGTATGACGGCTGCGTGGTCCCATGGTGTTTATACTTGCGTACTATTGTTTGTACAGATGAATGTGGTACATTCAGGCGTTTGAAAATTGCTCCCAAGGATGAATCAGACTTGAGGTCTGCAATTTTTTTATGATGTCTTGGCTGATTTCTTTTTATTTTCCAATGATGTCAAGCAAAGAGGCACTGAGTTTGAAGGTAGGCCTTGAAATACATCCAAAGGTACACCTCCAATTGACTCAAATGATGTCAATTGGCCTATCAGAAGCTTCTAAAGCCATGACATAATTTTCTGGAATTTTCCAAGCTTTTTAAAGGCACAGTCAACTTAGTGTATGTAAACCTTTGACCCACTGAAATTGTGATACAGTGAATTATACGTGAAATAATCTGTCTGTAAACAATTGTTGGAAAAAAGATTTGTGTCATGCACAAAGTAGATGCCCTAAATAAACTTGCCAAAACTATAGTTTGTTAACAAGAAATTTGGTGAGTGGTTGAAAAACCATGGCGGTTCGTTTGCAAAGTATATGGTTCCTGTAAGTGAGAGTGGTTTCTAAATGTACCAACGTTAAGTGTCTCTGTCCCTCTCTCTCTCGCCCTCTCCATCTCTTTTGTAACAAGCAGCCATATTGTTGTCAGTCCACTAGCGACCTTTTTTAACGTATGTATGTACAGTGCCTTGCGAAAGTATTCGGCCCCCTTGAACTTTGCGACCTTTTGCCACATTTCAGGCTTCAAACATAAAGTATTGTATTGTGTATTTTTTTTGTGAAGAATCAACAACAAGTGGGACACAATCATGAAGTGGAACGACATTTATTGGATATTTCAAACTTTTTTAACAAATCAAAAACTGAAAAATTGGGCGTGCAAAATTATTCAGCCCCCTTCAGTGAATACTTTGTAGTGCCACCTTTTGCTACGATTACAGATGTAAGTCGCTTGGGGTATGTCTCTATCAGATTTGCACATCGAGAGACTGACATTTTTTCCCATTCCTCCTTGCAAAACAGCACGAGCTCAGTGAGATTGGATGGAGAGCACTTGTGAACAGCAGTTTTCAGTTCTTTCCACAGATTCTCGATTGGATTCAGGTCTGGACTTTGACTTGGCCATTCTAACACCTGGATATGTTTATTTTTGAACCATTCCATTGTAGATTTTGCTTTATGTTTTGGATCATTGTCTTGTTGGAAGACAAATCTCCGTCCCAGTCTCAGGTCTTTTGCAGACTCCATCAGGTTTTCTTCCAGAATGGTCCTGTATTTGGCTCCATCCATCTTCCCATCAATTTTAACCATCTTCCCTGTCCCTGCTGAAGAAAAGCAGGCCCAAACCATGATGCTGCCACCACCATATTTGACAGTGGGGATGGTGTGTTCAGGGTGTTGCTTTTACGCCAAACATAACGTTTTGCATTGTTGCCAAAAAGTTCAATTTTGGTTTCATCTGACCAGAGCACCTTCTTCCACATGTTTGGTGTGTCTCCCAGGTGGCTTGTGGCAAACTTTAAACAACACTTTTTATGGATATCTTTAAGAAATGGCTTTCTTCTTGCCACTCTTCCATAAAGGCCAGATTTGTGCAATATACAACTGATTGTTGTCCTATAGACAGAGTCTCCCACCTCAGCTGTAGATCTCTGCAGTTCATCCAGAGTGATCATGGGCCTCTTGGCTGCATCTCTGATCAGTCTTCTCCTTGTATGAGCTGAAAGTTTAGAGGGACGGCCAGGTCTTGGTAGATTTGCAGTGGTCTGATACTCCTTCCATTTCAATATTATCGCTTGCACAGTGCTCCTTGGGATGTTTAAAGTTTGGGAAATATTTTTGTATCCAAATCCAGCTTTAAACTTCTTCACAACAGTATCTCGGACCTGCCTGGTGTGTTCCTTGTTCTTCATGATGCTCTCTGCGCTTTTGACGGACCTCTGAGACTATCACAGTGCAAGTACATTTATACGGAGACTTGATTACACACAGGTGGATTGTATTTATCATCATTAGTCATTTAGGTCAACATTGGATCATTCAGAGATCCTCACTGAACTTCTGGAGAGAGTTTGCTGCACTGAAAGTAAAGGGGCTGAATAATTTTGCACGCCCAATTTTTCAGTTTTTGATTTGTTAAAAAAGTAAATGTCGTTCCACTTCATGATTGTGTCCCACTTGTTGTTGATTCTTAACAAAAAAATACAGTTTTATATCTTTATGTTTGAAGCCTGAAATGTGGCAAAAGGTCGCAAAGTTCAAGGGGGCCGAATACTTTCGCAAGGCACTGTATGTGTTTATGTTGTGTGTGTATGTTTATCCTGTGTTACCATTTAATTAGCTAGTGAATAAATAATTTAACACATTTGTGTAGTACTGAATAATAAGTAAGGCTCTGGTTTTTGCAGATGCAAGGAGGTTAATGACTGTTCAGAATGATGATACGATATGAGGTAATGGTTAATAAGTTGACTGTTTAAAGATGTGATCGGTAAAGACCTTTTAGAGTTTAATTCAGGAGATGGTAACTCTTTAAAAAACGATATTGTGGTTCCCCAGATCCTAATGAGTTCATTGTTACATGATTCATGTAATTGGGTAAAAATAAAACATTGTTAGTTGATTAGATAAATCATCAGATTAATGTTAAAGTCAAGTCACGACACAGCCAAGAGGGACCAAGAGGGACTAGCATACATAGTATTTATATTAGCCCTCTGGTTACAATGAAGAGAAAGAAGTGCTGCTCTGTTTTGGGCTTAACTAGGTTGTTTTTAACAGCACGTGACCACATAGCTGGACAATAATCAAGATAAAACAAAATTATAGCCTGCAGGACGTGCTTTGTGGAGTGTGGAGTCAAGAAAGCGGAGAACATCTCTTTATTATGGACAGACCTCGCCACATCTTTACAACCATTGAATCTATATGTTTTGACCATAACAGTTTACAATCTAAAGTAAAACCAAGTAATGTAGTCTCCTCAACTTGTACAACAGCCACACCATTCATCACCAGATTCAGCAGAGGTCTAGAGCTTAGGGAATGTTTTGCACCAAATGCTTATTCTCTTAGTTTTAGAGATGTTCAGGACCAGTTTATTACTGGCCACCCATTCCAAAACGGACTGCAACTCCTTGATAATGGTTTCAGTGACTTCATTAGCTGTGGTTGCTGACACATATATGGTTGAATCATCAGCATCAATGGACACACAGGATTTTTTTCATGCCAGTGGCATGTCATTGGTAAAAATATAAAAAGTAGAGGACCTAGAGAACTGCCCTGCGGTATACCACACCCTACATGTTTAACATTAGAGAAGCTTCCATTAAAGAAAACCTCTGAGTTCTATTAATCCACGATATGGTAAAGCTTGAAAAGCAATAAAACATACGTTTTCTCAACAACAGCTTATGGTCAATAATATCAAAAGTTGCACAGAAATCTAACAGTACAGCTCCCACAATCTTCTTCTTATCAATTACTTTCAATCAGTCATCAGTCATTTGTGGCAGTGCAGTACTTTTCTCTATCAGCATGCTGAACATCTTTGTCAAGAGCTGGTAGCAAACTGATTGGTCTGCTGTTAGAACCAATATAGGCTGCTTTACCACTCTTGGGTAGCGGAATGACTTTGGCTTCCCTACAAGCCCGAGGAAAAACACCTTCCTCTACTCTCAGATTAAATATATGACAGATAGGAGTGAGCATGGAGTCAGCTACCATATCCATCTAAGTTGTCAATGCCAAGAGGTTTGTCATTATTGATCAATAACAACAATTTTCCCACCTGTCCTACACTAACTTTACAAAATGGCTCACTGTGTGCTGTTGGCATTTCCTGCTTAAGTTTGCCCACTTTACCAATGAAGTAATCATAAAAATAATTGGCAACATCAAATGGTGTTGTGATGAATAAGCCATCTGATTCGATGAAAGATGAACTTGAATGTATCTTTCTACCCACAATTTCATTTAAAGATTTTATATCATTGATCTTGTCATCATAATACAGTGAAGGAGTGAGTTGTTGCATGTATGTGGTGTTGTTGTTGTGTGGGGGTGTTGGTAGTAGTAGTAGTGGTGTTGGGGGGGTGGGGGGGGGGTGTTGGTGTTGGTAGTAGTGGTGTTGGGGGGGAGTAGTGGTGGTGGTGGTGGTGGTGGTGGTGGTGGTGGTGGTGGTGGTGGTGGTGGTGGTATAGTGGATAATACTGTACTTACAACCAACATACAGTAACTTCTCTTTCTCCAGTATACATGCAAAAAGTCACTCCTTCACACACACTCACATTTCACCCTCACCTCCACTCTACTCCATTCATAATTCACCTATCAATATTTCAGCATGACATTAAGGGGAAACTGCTGTTGCTAGGCAGAATCACTTATTTTCTCCTGTCGTCACCCTGATTGAAGTCAAAATGTAAAAAAAATAACATTAACTGGGGAACAATTTATAAATGGCAATATCAAAAGAAAATACACACACACACACACACACACATCCCCCCCCAAAGCCATCAACCCACCTCAATGTAGAGACTCTCAACTACACACGCACACGCACGCACACACACACACACACACACACACACACACACACACACACACACACACACACACACGGGGATCACATCTGGACTTACAGACTTGGAGGGGGGAGGGAAGAAAAGTGGATGGGGTTACATGGCTAGATTCACATTAATGAATCATGCCCCCCATCCTCATTGCCCCCCTCTACCCTTCCCCACATCATCCTACACCATGCAGCACCCACTGCCATACAGCTTCCCCCCCATGCCTCCACACACACACCTTCAATACTATTATCTTACATTATACTATGAGTTCTGCAGACATGCAGATTTCAATGTTTTATTTTAAATAGCTGGGTTCTATTTCTATTGCCATTCAAACCAAATGGAAAACACTGTATGCTTACATGTACACTTTGTATTAATGAGTATGTATATTTGCATGGATGCATTCTTTGAATTTCATATCACTTTAAAGACTGCCTGTGGTTAGCCCTGATGTAAATATCAACTAATGGCATTTGACTGACATTTGACTGGGTACATTTATGTCCTCGCAGACGGTGTGAATGTTTTTGGTAATGCTCAGTGTGCTGTGAGGCTTCCTAACAAGCCCAATTGCCCTGTGTGTGTGTGTGTGTGTGTGTGTGTGTGTGTGTGTGTGTGTGTGTGTGTGTGTGTGTGTGTGTGTGTGTGTTTGTGTGTGTGTGTGTGTGTGTGTGTGTGTGTGTGTGTGTGTGTGTGTGTGTGTGTGTGTGTGTGTGTGTGTGTGTGTGTGTGTGTGTGTGTGTTAGATGCCTGAGTGTGTATGTGTTCGTGCAGATGTTTGTGCAGATGTTTTGGGCACTCGTGTCTCGTACTCCCTCCTGTTTCTGTTTAGGGAAGTGAGGTTTCATGCTTGTCAGACACACACACACAGTGGAGTGTGCATTGGAGCAGCTCTGTGCTTTGCTGATTGTGCTGGTCAATGTGCTTCACTGTGGGACTGCATGCCCCCAAGACTGAGGTTGAGTCTAGACACAAGCCAGTCAAGTCACCCTGCTGACCTATATCCTACAGTTACACTGCACACCCGCACAGAGAGAGAGAGAGTCAGAGTCAGATAGAGAGAGAGAGGGATCGAGACTGAGAGACACAGAGAGAGAGACAGAGATAGAGAGGAAGAGAGAGAGAGAGAGACAGAGAGAGGAAGGGAGACAGAGAGAGGCAGGGAGACAGAGAGACAGAGAGAGGAAGGGAGACAGAGAGATAGAGAGGAAGGGAGAGGGAGGAAGGAAGGTAGAGAGAGATATGAAGGGATAGAGAGAGACAGAAAGAGGAAGGAAGAGAGAGACAGAGAAGACGGGAGAGGGAGAGACAGAGAGAGGAAGGGAGAGAGAGAGACGAGAGGAAGGGCTGTGATAGAGTGTTGGAAATGGAGAGCAACTGGAGAGAGAGAGCAGAGAGAGGAGGAGAGTGTAAAGTGAGATGGGGGATGTGAGGCTGAGAGGGAGAGAGGTGTACTGTAGACATGCAGGCATGAGGACAGGAAAGAGGGGGGTGAAGAAGAGAAGAGAGATCGGTATGGATAATTCAGAACGAGGTCCAAAGGGGGATAGCAGGGCATGGGGAGAGATGGAAGTCACTGAAGCAAAATGACAAAAATTGTTAAGTATGTGGAACAAAACCCAGAAGAAGAAAAAACACCCCAGGAGAAGACAGATTGGAGTGCGTATAGCATTATGTCACTGAACAGCGTAACAAAATATTCTGAAGCCCAACTCAAAGGAATGCCTGTGTTAAAGTATCAATCAAGGTTTGATAGGGTGTAAGCAGTTCAGTAGTTACTATTGAAAAGCAAGAATAGATACTTTATAGATATTTTGTAACATATGAATACATTTATATAGAAAATACCTAAATGGTTAATATACAGTTATGTCAAACCCTTGCAATTTATATCTTTGGTAACACTTAGTTTGATGGTGTGCCTGTGGAATATGCCAGTATTAAATTACTTGTTAATATTCCTAAACTGTTAGTAAATCATTACATAGTATTCCTTCATGCATTCACTAATATGTTGTGAATACATTTGGGCCTATATAATCATAAATAATTTACACATACAGTATGGACTAAACAAAACATACCCTTCCATAAATGTTTGGATTCATGCCAGCCTAAAATATATTGACAATATATTAACTAGATTCTTGCCCTTCTGTACAAACCCTAGCATGTGCTTTTTGTGAACTTCGAGTGCGTTCATGGAGCCACACTGGTTTTGCCATGGCTGGGAGATAAATAATATTACCTGGATGGTATAACCGATTTCCCTTGCAATTCCATTGAACAAGCATGGCGTTGAGCATTGCGTTGAGCCTTGCGTTTAGCCTTCGTGGCACAAGTTTTGTGAATTCTCGAAGCACCGCATCCAAAAACTATCGCTCAATGCAAATCGTCTCTAGAAGATGGCAACTTTTCTGGAACATCCCCAGAATCTCAGACTGCCCCTCATAAGTGAAATACTTTGATATTAAAACTCACTCAACTGTCTTGCAGTGTTAGAAGTCAATCAAGCTTACAATTGTGCTCGCTGTGTAGAGAGAGAAAAAAAACTTTTCAACCGGAAGTGAATCTGTGTTTAATAATGTTTATAATCAGTTCAGAGCGAGACCTCCACATACTTCACACTTGATGTAAAGTGTTACCACATTCTTCATAGAGAAACTACAGTTTAAACAATTATTTTGTAATGGTATCTAGAAAACTATAATATCCTATTATTCCAAAAGAGGTTGAAAGTCTATAATGCTGTATACATGTTACTTACATGATGAGCAGCTGCATTTGATACAATGGTAATTGTGTTTCAGCACAACAAAATTAACATGATAACAAAAGTTTATTTGTGTACGTTATTTGTGTACCATACGTGAGGTGGAGTAGTGGTGTGTATTTGTTGATGAAACGGCTCAGTATAGCCAATGTAAAGTAAAGTGTTTACCACTTAAAACCATAAACTTTAATTAATTAATCTGTCCACTTTTTCTTTCCCATCCTTCCTCCTATAAGCGAGACAATGAATGAGCCAGACAGAGGAAGACAAAGACTTGACATGTTTCTTCTCCTTTCTTCTGTGTAATGAGAGTATCAGCTGGACTGTACTAATGGTGTTTGAATGTGTGAATAGAACAGGGTACTTTGTGTGTGTGTGTGTGTGTGTGTGCGTATGCGTGTGCGTGTGTGTGTGTGTGTGTGTGTGTGTGTGTGTGTGTGTGTGTGTGTGTGTGTGTGTATGTGTGTGTGTGTGTGTGTGTGTGCTCCAGACAGCAGCACATAAGGCAGGACTTAAGTAGATGCTCATCAAAGCGTATGTAATACCAAAGAACAATCATATAATCCCTGATGCGTCCCCTTCTCATTTTAAACTCACATTAGCAATCCCAAAACCATTACTATTGTGTCTTACTTGGGAACTTATCCTCCGTGTGGTCAGATGATCAACATACTGTAAATGAAACAACATCAAGAGTTGTGTGAGGTCAAATCTTAACATCAGATCTCATGCCAAGACTGAGAGCTGATGACACTGGGACTGATTTGGAAATACAAAATATTTAGCATAATTTCTGGCTAATATACTATATATATTATCTAAATGTATTTTATCATGTCAAGTTTTTTTTTCTACAAAAATCTGCTAATGTCATTAAATTCACACACACACACACACACACACACACACACACACACACACACACACACACACACACACACACACACACACACACACACACACACACACACACACACACTCCATGGGGGATTGTTGTTACTTCTCAATCCTAACAGATTAATAGACTAACAGACTAATTTTACGTCAGCCCAAACCAAGAGAGATGTCAAATCAACCCCCAGCAGTTAAGGGTGTAGTTCGTATTTGCATGGTGTGGTGGGTGTGTGTGTTGGGAGGGGAGGGGGGGAGTTACCAGTGAGCCGGGGAGAATGAAAAGGGAGAAGCCAGATTCTCTAGTCTACTGAGTGAGTGACAGGGCCACATTGATGGGCACACCTGTTGTTGACTCAAACATATATATACACACACACACACACACACACTTCTATAGACATACCAGGCCCTGATGCTGCATGGTGGATGTATGGAGGGATGTTCTGATTGCATATAAAGTCATTAGCCTTAGCCATGTGCTGACTGTAATATTCTCACAGTGCGGAAAGGGTAAACTGCTTATAGACGTAATCTTATAGATGTGCCATAAGAAACACTGCTTTATGTCAAACAGTGGTGAGGGACACTGCCCTCTAATCCCCATGCTAGACTTGGGATTAAAGAGGAGGGCGAGCGAGGGGTTAAAAACATGAGCCCCCGCTCTTCTACCCATGCCCACCACCCACATCCATATAGTCGCTATCTCCAGATTAAAGTGCTTAGTGCTGCCCCTGTGAAACAGACAGTAAGAGGATTTTGGGGCATACCCCAGGGATTTGTTATTAGTCTCCTGTAAAAGCTTCTGGTCAAGCATCCCTCTGATAGGGTGGAGGTCAAAAGGTAAGGGTTAGAGGTGGGCAGGACTTAATGAAGATAGGGGCCTGTGTGGTGTGTTATCAATCAGAGAATAGGGATTTATCATTCCAGGGAGTTGTATATATTCTGAACAAAAATATAAACACAGCATGTAAAGTGTTGGTCCCATGTTTCATGAGCTGAAATAAAATCACCCAGAAATGTTCCAGATGCACAAAAAGCTGATTTCTCAAATTTGTTAACATCCTTGTTAGTGAGCATTTCTCCTTTGCCAAGATAATCCATCCACCTGACTGGTGTGGCATCCCAAGAAGCTGATTAAACAGCATGATCATTAAACAGGTGCACATTGTGAACAGACTGCCCAATGGAGGTGGTGGGGTTATGGTATTGGCAGGCATAAGCTACGAACTTAAACACATTGCATTTTATTGATGGCAATTTGAATGCACAGAGATACCGTGACGAGATCCTGAGGCCCACTGTCGTGCCATTCATCCGTCACCATCACCTCATGTTTCAGCATGATAATGCACAGCCCCATGTCGCAAGGATCTGTACACAATTCCTGGAAGCTGAAAATGTCCCAGTTCTTCCATGGACTGCATACTCATCAGACATGTCACCCATTGAGCATGTTTGGGATGCTCTGGATCAACGTGTACGACAGTGTGTTCCATTTCCCATCAATATCCAGCAACTTCACACAGCCATTAAAGAGGATTGGGACAACATTCCACAGGCCACAATCAACAGCCTGATCAACTCTATGTGAAGGAGATGTGTCGCGCTGTATGAGGCAAATGGTGGTCACACTAGATACTGACTGGTATCCTGATTCACGCCTCTACTTTCTTTCAAGGTATCTGTGACCAACATATGCACATCTGTATTCCCAGTCATGTGAAATCCATAGATTAGGGCCTAATTAATTAATTGCAATTGACTGATGTCCTTATATGAACTGTAACTCCGTCAAATCTTTTAAATTGTTGCATGTTGCGTTTATATTTTTGTTCAGTATATACAGTATTTCCACACTATGAGGTTGGTATAATACTGTGAAATTGTGAAAATAATGATAATGCCCTTTTAGTGTAAGAACTGAAATTTCAGCCTGTTTTGGTGGGAGGGAGTTTTGGCCTTCCACGGTGACATCACCATGACATAAATGAGCCAATAAGAAAGAATGTCCCAAAACCTCTCTGCCAATAACAGCGAATGTACCGCTTCCCCTCCCCACTAAAACCACTCCCAGACAGTCCTAGTAAAATTCTTGAAACCCAGAAATGATTTGATATTGACATAAAAACTGCTTCATTGGACGTTTATCTAATGGCACAGAGCACGGTTTCTACTAACTTAACATATGGAATTGTTTTAAGATGTTTAAACAAGGATCATTTAGCTAATTGATTTTGAAGTGTAGGACCCCTGTAGGTATAAAAACTTTGATGAAGTTTTTGATGAGACATTGAATTTGGCCTTACTGCTCTTAGCTTATAGAAACACATTGAATAATAGATTCATACATGGCAAAATAGAGAGACAAGAAATAAATCAAACGGAAGTGTGTTTTGAAGTGTCTGTCCTGTATCTGAGATATATAAGAAAGATCAGGAAATGATATATACACTAGGTACAAAGGTATGTGGACACCTGCTTGTTGAACAGCTCATTCCAAAATCATGGGCATTAATATAGAGTTGGTCCCCCCTTTGCTGCTATAACAGCCTCCACTCTCATGGGAAGACTTTCCAATAGATGTTGAAACATTGCTGCAGGGACTTGCTTCATTGAGCCACAAGAGCATTAGTGAGGTCGGGCACTGATGTTGGGAGATTAGGCCTGGTTTGCTGTAGTCGTTCCAATTAATCCCAAAGGTGTTCGATGGGGTGGAGGTCAGGGCTCTATGCAGGCCAGTCAAGTCCTTCCACATCGATCTCTACAAACCATTTCTGTATGGACCTCGATGTGTGTATGGGAGCATTGTCATGCTGAAACAGGAAAGGGCCTTCTCCAAACTTTTGCCACAAAGTTGGAAGCATGGAAATGTATAGAATGCTGTAGCATTAAGATTTCCCTTCACTGGAAATAAGGGGCCTAGCCCAAACAACGAAAAACAGCCCCAGACCATATTCCTCCTCCAACAAACTTTATAGTTGGCACTATGCAATTGGGCAGGTAGCATTCTTCTGGCATCCACCAAACCCAGATTCGTCCGTCAATCTGCCAGATGGTCACTCCAGAGAATGCGTTTCCACTGCTCCAGAGTCCAATGGCGGCGAGCTTTACATCACTCCAGCCAACGCTTGGCATTACACATGGTGATCTTAGGCTTGTGTGCGGCTGCTTGGCCATGGAAATCCATTTCATGAAGCTCCAGACGGACAGTTATTGTGCTGACATTGCTTCCAGAGGCAGTTTGGAACTCGGTAGTGAGTGTTGCTACCGAGGACAGATGATTTTTACGTGCTACGCGCTTCTGCACTCACGGCTGAGCCGTTGTTGCTCCTACACCTTTCCACTTCACAATAACAGCACTTACAGTTGACCGGGGCAACTCTAGAAGGGAAGACTTTTACAAACTGACTTGTGGCTGAAATAGTCAAATCCACTAATTTGAAGGGGTGTCCACATACTTTTGTATATACAGTGTATATATTTGTACATTTCTTTTTGCCATATTTAATCCCTTTATTGGCACTACAGTACTTACATATATATACTTCCATTCATTTTTAAAACTGGTACTGGGCTACCTTCAGACGAGTCTTGAGACGGAGCCCATTTAAAAATATATCTAGCTTAAACAGACAGATTTGGATGGGGATTGTTGTATTATTCTAATTCAATTTCCGGGGGACGTGGACATCAACTCTAGGGGGTTAGGAAATAAGATGGATAGAGAGTGGAAATACCTGCTGTTACTGAAAGATGTAAGAATGTAAATGTAAAGAAAAACTTGTTGACCTTTTAATTACAGTCAAGCTGTCATCGCCGACATTACTATTGGAGACTGAATCGTCAGTAACAGTAATACTGGAGCCAGTCTTCTTGTTGCTTTAAGTCACTCAGAGCTGCTATAGAGGATATTTTGAAATAAAGGCTAATGGGGGAACAGTGACGATTAAAGTACGATGAATTGTTCAACCTTTAGAAACTGATCTGAGAGGAGTATGGATTGGGATTGGTCTCCCTTGCTAGATCCATCCAGAACATATCAAACAACAGACCCTGAACATGAAAGCTTCTGACTCTCTGATTGCTATTTCTCACAATTTTAACGTCAACGTTTACTATATTAAGCGCTCCGAACAAAATCAACGGCTAAATAATTTTCAAAGTGCGCCTCAGGCCGTACAGGCATATTCTAATGCGTACCAAAATAAGGACATGAAAACTAGATTTAATATCTTAATGGCTTTGTGTGGAAAGAACAGGGATAAAACAGAAATCCAATTAAAATCAGATGATTGGTACTGTGAGGTATAGTGTGGAAAATAGGCCTGTTTTGTCTAAGTGACTGACTATTTAAAGCTTTGATGAGATGACACTGGTTACCACAGCCTTTTAGTTTAACTGGAGTGCAACACTGTTAAGCAAGAACTGTGCCATGGCTAAGCACAGAACCAAATCCTACAGTCATTTTCATTATTCAATAATATTGAAATGATTTTACACATATTACAAACATAATGAAGGGCATACATGTGCTTAATTGTTTATTTTCAAATGTATTTGTTATTTTCTTTATGTGTGTGTGTGTGTGTGTGTGTGTGTGTGTGTGTGTGTGTGTGTGTGTGTGTGTGTGTGTGTGTGTGTGTGTGTGTGCTGACATTTTCTCTAATGCTTCTCAAGGTGACACGGCCTCCTTCCTCCTTCAGGGCTTGCCTTTCAATTCTTTTTGGGATTGAAATTATGATGAAGTCATTTTTCTCCAGAAATTGCCTATGTCACTTGTGGTATCTTTCTGCACATTTCTCAAGTGTATTTTCAATCTCTCTCTCGTTCTCGCTCACTCTACTTTGACACTTCAGAAAGTTCAAGGTGGATGATATCCCACCGACACTTATTTATGCACAAAGACAGAAATGTTCCCTCGCATAGATCTACAGACACACATGGACCCAAATGTGCACACACACACACACACACACACACACACACACACACACACACACACACACACACACACACACACACACACACACACACACACACACACACACACACACACACACACACAGTGAAAATCACCTGCTTGTTTCAGGAGAAAATAAAAGGCAATGTTGTACATGTCGTTTGAGACGAGAGGGGGAATCCTTAGAGACCATTGGCCTAATTTTATATTTTCAGGAGGAAAACGTTCTAATTATATGTAAGTTAACTTCCTGATGGTCGACTCAAGGGCGGGACAGAGTGGTATGAATGAGTTAAATCCTCAAAAAACAGGACTATCAGCACACTATCAGCACACAATCCCATCTCTTCTTGTCTCCTGTTCCTGCTCACACACATAAGCCCTAATATTATCCTCTTTAATTCTGTGTTGTACGCACAAAGTGCTTGGGTGTGTGTGTGTTGTGTGTGTGTGCGCATGTAAGTCTGTATGTGTGAGCTGTAATCAAAATGACATGTGCAACACATTTCTACACACACACACACACAGACAGAGAGAGAGAGAGAGAGAGAGAGAGAGAGAGAGAGAGAGAGAGAGAGAGAGAGAGAGAGAGAGAGAGAGAGAGAGAGAGAGAGAGAGCAAGAGATAGTAGGCTTCAAGGGGACTCCTACAGTAGGTACACCTGTAGCTACTTTATCACTGACCTCAACCCAGAGTCTCTCAGAGCGTTCACTGTCAGCCCACTGACACCCCTCTAAGATCAGAGCAAAATCATAGTCTACTTGAACAGAGCAATACTCAATCCTGAGGCATCAAATCCAAAGGAACTGAATAATATTAAGAAATGCTATAGATGGAAGGAAAGTAGTGTGGAAACCTACCAAAAAGCAATTAGGCAACAATTCATTCAATCCCTTTTAGACATCTTCCTGGACAAAAGGTTTCACTGTAATAGTGAAGGTATAAACTTGGCAGTAGAAAACCTAAACAGTAAATTTGACCTCTCAGCTTCCCTATCAAATATAAAAATGAAAATGAACAACAATGACAAAAGGCTTGATGAAGAATGCAAAAACCTAAGAAAGAAATTGAGAAACCTGTCCAACCAAAAACATAGAGACCCGGAAAACCTGAGCCTACATCCTTCAATATGATGAATCACTAAAACAATACAGAAATGCACTACAAAAAAAGAAGGAACAGCACATCAGAAATCAGATCAATATTATTGAAGATTCCATAGACTCTAACCACTTCTGGAAAAATTGGAAAACACTAAACGAACAACAACACAAAGAGTTATCTATCCAAAACAGAGATGTATGGGTAAACCAGTTATCCAATCTTTTTGTCCATATAACAAAGAACAAACAGAAAAAAAATATACATGATCAAATACAAATCTTAGAATCAACTATTAAAGACAACCAGAACCCACTGGATGCTCCAGTTACATTGAATGAACTACAAATTGACTCAATTTGGCATGAGGGTTTGCTATAAAAATGGATGGAAAGCGGTGTTGGGGCAAAAATATACAACATTATAAAATCCATGTACACAAATCAAATCAAAGTGTATTTGTCATGTGTGCTGAATACAACACCTTACAGTGAACTGCTTACTTACAGGCTCTGACCAATAGTGCAAAAAAAGGTATTAGGTGAACAATAGGTCAGTAAAGAAATAAAAACAACAGTAAAAAGACAGGCTATATACAGTAGTGAGGCTATAAAAGTAGCGAAGCTACATACAGACACCGGTTAGTCAGGCTGATTGAGGTAGTATGTACATGTAGATATGGTTAAAGTGACTATGCATATATGATGAACAGAGAGTAGCAGTAGTGTAAAAGAGGGGTTGGCGGGTGATGGGTGGGACACAATGCGGGCTCATCCTGACATGACTCTCCAGCATGACAATGCCACCAACCATACTGCTCGTTCTGTGCGTGATTTCCTGCAAGACAGGAATGTCAGTGTTATGCCATGGCCAGCGAAAAGCCCGGATCTCAATCCCATTGAGCACATCTGGGACCTGTTGGATCGGAGGGTGAGGGCTAGGGCAATTCCCCCCAGAAATGTCCGGGAACTTGCAGGTGCCTTGGTGGAAGAGTGGGGTAACATCTCACAGCAAGAACTGGCAAATCTGTTGCAGTCCATGACGAGGAGATGCACTGCAGTACTGAATGCAGCTGGTGGCCACACCAGATACTGACTGTTACTTTTGATTTTAACCCCCCCTTTGTTCAGGGACACATTATTCCATTTATGTTAGTCACATGTCTGTGGAACTTGTTCAGTTTATATCTCAGTTGTTGAATCTTGTTATGTTCATAAAAAGTTTGCTGAAGTTTGCTGAAAATAAACGCAGTTGAGAGTGAGAGGACGTTTCTTTTTTTGCTGAGTTTATGTTTACTTTTGTGCTTTTAACTATTTGCACATAATATGACATTTGAAACGTCTTTATTATTTTGGAAATTTTGTGAGTGTAATGTTTACTGTTAATTGTTGTTGTTTATTTCACTTTTGTTTATTTTCTACTTCACTTGCTTTGGCAATGTTAATATATGTTTCCCATGGCAATAAAGCCCTTACATTGAAATTGAATTTAATTGAAATTGGGAGAGAGAGAGAGAGAGAGAGAGAGAGAGAGAGAGAGAGAGAGATACAGAGAGAGATATAATGAGAGAGAAAGTGATACAGAGAGATCATTTCATAACTGTTTTAGACATATGGCTGGGGTGAAACAAGCAGGTCAAATGTAAAAAGACCACATAGGAGAAGATTTATGAGAGGATGCAACTGGAAGAATCAGGAAGAGAACAAAACCAGGGAGGTGAAGTGAAGCAGTAGCGCTGAATCAGATAGAAAGACAGACTGAGAGAGAGAGACCTTGGATCCTGTCTCTGGTCTGAGTGCTTTTCAATGCATTCCCCAAGCTAAGCCCTTGGGCATGGCCCAGTCACTTCCTTTCTCACTCTGCTTAGACACCATATGGCAGCAGACTTCTTCAATTCAGAATTACACACTTAGTATACCAGTAGTTGTACTTACAAGGAGGATATTTCATAAGCCTATATATAGTAGAATGAATATTATTTGATATTTTTTTCTATGGAGGTCTATCTTCCGTTTCCTAGCTAAAGGAACCTCCACCAACACAAGAATGTTATCCTCTATTTTTTTCCTTCTCAAGGAACAATGTAGTGTCACATCATTTCAGTTCCATGTCATCAATAGGTTTTCTCTCAGTTGATAAGGCATCCGTATGGGAGGTAATCCTGCTTAATGGATCCTTAGAGCTCAGATGGCTCCTGCTTACTATGCTATATGCCATTAAGATCACTGAAGCACACAAAGAGCACACGAGGACAGGTTGTATTGCCTGAACAAAAATAAAAAGCTTTTTGTATTTTGACACAGCCCACTCCTTCCTTTCTTCCCTTCTCCCTCTCTCCCTCTCTCCCTCTCTCCCTCTCTCCCTCTCTCTCTCTGGATGTCTGTCTCTCTTCAGGGCCATCTTTTTTGACCAGTCTAGCCTTTTGTCATACTTGCTTTGGTCATTACATCACAATTACGGAGCTGTTGGTACAAGAGAAATGAGATGAAAATATAATGGATGAAAAAAAGCAAGGGATGAAATGTAGGTCAGTGGAGATGTGCTCAGGGCTGTTTCTCTCTCTCTCCCTCTTTCTGTCTCTCTCTCTTTCCTTGCCTTTCCAGGTCCAACACTCTGACGCCACAACTACAGGGGCTATGGGACAGGGGGCTATAGACTGCAAGCCAACATATACTCTTGCATGTAAAGGTGCTTACATCCATCATTATGTCCATCATAAGCCTAATAATCTCCATGAAATACAATTGGGATACAACTGTAGCTGGGCTACTCAGAATGAAAAAAACAAGATGTGTTGCTAAAATCTCAGTAAGGCAGTAATGATCCCATAAGTGACGAGGAAGAGTCACTGCAATGCATGCTTATGACATAACGGTTCAGATTGCAATAGAGTGAAACTGTAGGTACACTGAGGTACAGTGAAGTCAGACATAATAGGAAGTAATGTAATGCGGGGTCAGAGCTGGTCAGGCTGGGGTAAGAATGGCATAATAACGTCTCTAAATTAAATCAAATTTTATTGCTCACATACAAGTGTTTAGCAGATGTTATTGCGGGTGTAGTGAAATGCTTGTGTTTCTAGCTCCGACAGTGCAGTAATATCTAACAAGTAATATCTAACAATTTCCCAAAATATACCCAATACACACAAATCTAATTAAGGAATGGAATTAAGAATATATACAGTAGATATATGGACGAGCAATGTCAGAGCGGCATAGACTAAGATACAGTAGAATAAAATACAGTATTTATATGAGATATGAGATGAGTAATGCAAGATATGTAAACATTATTAAAGTGACTAGTGTTCCATTTATTAAAATGGTCAGTGATTACAAGTGTATATATATAGGCAGCATTCCTCTATTTGCTAGTGATGGCACAATCGGACAACTCCATTATCATCACTACACATGACCTTCAATTACTCTTCACTACGCAGGGGCATCCAGTGGGGCAAAAAAGTATTTAGTCAGCCACCAATTGTGCAAGTTCTCCCACTTAAAAAGATGAGAGAGGCCTGTAATTTTCATCGTAGGTACACTTCAACTATGACACACAAAATTAGATGAAAATTACAGGCCTCTCATCTTTTTAAGTGGGAGAACTTGCACCATTGGTGGCTGACTAAATACTTTTTTGCCCCACTGTATATAGAATATAGGCTTCATTTGAATGGGTTCTGTGGTGTTACTTACCGGTAATTCCTCATTATTGAAGAGGTGAATTGTTTGTTCATCTCTGTGATGCTCTGCATAAAACAATGCATGTTTCTTTACTCTAACTGAATATGCCTGAATATGGTTATTGGTAATGTAAGTTGAGAGTCAGAGTACAGGTGGATGGAGGACTTTCTGTAGGAGCAAGGACAGGATGGTCACCATCAGCCACAACCACTGAGGGCCACAAAGAAAAAATTTCTGTCACTTCCTGTTTTCAATAAAGCTATTACAAGCAATGTATTGACCAATCACCAAATAGATTAGACATGTAGCCTAATGTCATCCTCTCAGTGACACTTAAATAAGCATTTGAACAGCAAAATGTTACTGATTACCAATTGAATAGCCTATTTAAATATATATATATTATTCCACGGCTCTATTCTACTATTTAATTCACAGCCATTACAGTGTTTAACATCCAATGAATATTTTTAATATTTAGCAGAGTGTTGAACTGTGTATCAATAAACTATTTAGATACAACCATTTATCAAATCCCAATTCTGAAAGATTTAAAGATTTGCTCATCTAACTGGTGTAGCCTAGGCTATTATACCTGATTGTAAGATATGTATAGGCCTATAAATTGAAAAAGCATTTATGTAACCTATTGCTTTGACTGCAAACTGTCTGTGAACTTAGAAACGTATTCATGTAGACAGACTTAACCCAAACGCTCCATCTTTTGACTACAATTCAGATAGTTAGATAGTTAGGTTATGTGTTATTGTAGGCTAACTAACTGTTTGTAAACACAATTTATTTGGGAGGATGATGTATCTTATCCTCACAGTTGACAGTGCCCTCACACGCAGACGGATACTGTCTAACATGGGCTACTACACTCACACTCATTGGGGACGTTCGAGAGTGGGAGGAGCAGAAAGTGCTAGTCCAATCCCTGCTCCTGTAAGCCTCTAGCGCTCTCCCCTCCGCCGGGGGGAAACAGTGAAAACCTCGGGTTGATGTGCAGACGCAGATGTCATGTGAAAACTCGCATGCTCGCTGCGCACACGACTCAAACCGTCCGACTACTGCTCCAGACTCCACCGCCCGCGCTCTGCCCAGTGCGTCACCAAGCTCGAGCCCGTTCTGGACTGGAATGCTTTTGCACATAAAAAACACTCATTGAATGAACGTGGACGACGCCGAATATTAACATTGTTTTTTTCCCCCGAGGATATTGCTTTTTTAAGTCTTTATGTTTGTTTCTTCATGACTGCTGCATTCGGAAGCGAATCGCACCACAACCACTATGCGAGGTAAGGAGAATCCAACTGCTTTTGACAGCTCATTTAAATAGCTGGCCATGGAGCGCGTGTGGCGCCCGGCCGCTATATCCACTCACTCACATCACACTGGTATTCCACAAATCCATTCGGGACTGTAGTTATGTTGTGTGTGGGCTGTGTAAACTTACTCGGGAAGTTGTTTCAGCCTAACTTGCTCATACAGCCTCAGTCAAACTATTAGCCCAAGTGTGAGGATAACATGGCCATTTATTGTCATTGTTGTAGCCTATTCGGATATTCGTGTGTGTGTGTGTGTGTGTGCGTGTGTGTGTGTGTGTGTGTGGTCCATCAAACACCTTGCATTAAGTGAGTTACAGTGTTTGAGTTAACTTCACACTCCACTAGTTTGGAGGAACTTCTACTCACTACAAACAAATGGGCGCACGTGAATACCTCTTTTTCCATTGCCATTAACTATTGCCAGTGATGATTTAAAGAAACAACTATTTTCTCAGAGAGCAGCAGGTATAGGCTGTGTGTACCAGACCTCCATGGTGCTAGGGCCAAGCGCGGAGGTTCTGTGTTCCAACGTGTTATGCGCTCTACTAACCCATTTCCGTCAGTCAAGCGCCGCACCGCGCCGAAAGCATCGAAATGCAGTGCCCCCCAGGTCCAACACATACACACACACACGCGCTCGCGCATACACACACCAGAGAGAGTGAGCGATAAAGAACTGACCCCAGTCTTCCAGACGGAAGTTCACTCCACAGCTCTCCCGGTCCCAATCATGTGCTTTAGATCAAAGGCTTTTAATGCTGAATAGTAGGCCTATTTTACATCTCCTACAAATTATGCCAGAATGGCAAAACAGTGGCAATGCAGTTCTGCCCAATAATTGAACAAATGAACGTATCCCTGATTACTAATTGTGAGCAAATTACATAGGTAGTGTTATTAAGCTGATCACTATAGCCTATAGGCTATAACTTATTAATTGTAAAATAAATACAATCACTAAAAATATAACCCATGAAGAAACTAAGCCTACAGGAATTATTATCATTACATAAAAGTAGCCCATACTCTGTTTTTTAAATGAAAGACAGGTGATAGGCTCACTGGGAGGTAGGCTATTACCTCTGTTGTTCAGGCAACATACTAATTCTACGTTGTATACCTATAATCGCAAATAATAAACAAAACATAATTATGTTAATAATGAAGTGAGGTTTAACTAAACTGTAGACTTCTGAATTATAGGAAATTTACCGTTAATAATCGATTATCAACGGGTATCTTAATTTGAGTTTGTCATCATTAAAGAGAAAACATGGGGATGGTGCATACCGAAATTGCTGTTGTAATAATAGCATTCAAATTGTTATTATTATTATTACATTATTCCCCTGTTAATTTTTGCCAATTGTTGAAGTTCTAGATATTTTAGTCAATATTTAGCCTATTCAACATAATTCATTTAGGCCACAACACTTTTGTGATATTAACAGTATTTTTTTTCGTGACTATTATGGTGTCCCTTGCTAGCTAATGCTATTTAGCATTGAAAGTCAAACGCTTTCTTGCATTAACCTTTTACTTTATAGCCGTGGTGGGTAAAAGAGGCTCTCTCTCCCTCCCAGTCTTCCTCTCTCTCTCTGCACGACCAAAGGGTTTTGTCGGATATGATTAAATCAGTATGCGCCGGGCGGCCCCTCTCCCAACCTTTGCGGCCTGTGGAGTATATGCTGCTCACAGAGAAATGCACTCCCATCCACGAGGTTATAAAAAAATAGAGGGCCCCACAATATGTCTTGTTTAATTATCATTTAGCAATTGCCAAAATTCCTGTCCCGACTGACTGACGGACGATGATGTAGCATATGCTAGACTAATAATCACAACCAAACAAGGGAGAAAGAAAACGTTGTTTGGTGAAAAAGAGAAGTTGGTTATCAAATAATTCTCATTGTCGCGGCTCTTATAGTCCTACTGTTAGGCTAAATATACGTTATTCAATGTCAAGCATGTTGGAAACCCTCTGAAACAATTAGCATATAACAGGGGTGTCAAACTCATTCCACATGAACCAAGCGTGTTCGTTTTTTCTTCTTCTTTCAATTAACACCGAGACAACCAGGTGAGGGGAGTTCCGTACTAATTAGTGACCTTAATGCATCAATCAAGTACAAGGGTGGAGCGAAAACCCGCAGACACTCCTCTGTGGAATGAGTTTGACACATCTGGCCTAAAGCCCAACCTGAACTGCCCTAAAACATTTTTTTTTAAATAAGAACGTGCTCAAGTAAAATGTTTTTGTATGTGCTCTTGTTAATAGCTGTTATTTTTATTTCCCTGATTTGATTCCATTAACTCATTCTTAGATTTTAATGTTTGGGGTCCAAGCATTTAGTTTCCCAAGTGAACCTTCTCCTGATTTCTTTTTTACTGCCAATTAAATAACTTCAAGCCCGTTTTGATCTTGTTGACCAGGCTATCACTAATAATTGGTTTATACAAGTTCTCTAATCACTCAACTTTATTTTTCAATTATTCTAATAATCAAACAGCCTACTTCTTTAATTAACCAACATTGTCCTTTCAAATTAAATAATGTTTGGTTTATTTTCTGCATCTTTTTCTAAGGTTTCATACCTCAAATCAATTCACATTCTAGAATCATATTGGTGCAGATGGATTAGGTTTTTTCGGTTTGATTAGGCCTATGTTTGGTCAGGGGGCTTCAGGAACCACGTGCACCTTTGCATTGCACCTGCACTTTACTGTACACTCCCACCTCCACACACACAAACACAGTGAACCCCCCAAAACATACCTTCATTATAATAAACACAATGACGCCTCCATGCATGCACACATCACATGCAAGTGCACATGATCACAAACATACATTCTCACAGATATGGGAATACATACATAGGCCTAATAAACATGGCCAAACACACTTAAATTAATAATATATGTGTATATATGTGTATATATGTGTGTAGGCTACATGCACGAATGCATACCAACAAATAAACACACACACATACACACACAGGCAATGGCAATGACAATCTACTGCAATGCAATCCAATTTTGTTTACCTCATACGATTTATTCCTGTGTGTGTGTGTGTGTGTGTGTGTGTGTGTGTTCAGTGAGATAGACTGAGTCTTGTGCTTTGTATTGCTGATGAGATTATGCTGCTGAAGCCAGTATTACCCAGGCTAACCCTCCCATAGACGGTATAGGTCACTGAGTTTAGTCCAGAGCAGAGAGAGGATGGATCATGGGTCAGAGGTGGGCTATTTGCAGCGAGATCACACCAGATAGACTTCAGTATTCGACATTTGTCCAGGTCTCCAGGACGTCAGGAGATGCCTTCAATACCGTCCACTAGGGGCAACGTGAGCATGTATTACCATCTAGTAGGCTCGCAGCTTACGAGGGCATTGTGTTAAACTGTGCGCTTTCGGCTCTGAGGATTGCGGGTTCAATCCCAGGCTTATATATATATATATTTAACCTTTATTTAACTCAGTGCTAGATAGACACTTGTTTTATTTATTTCCTGTTTTAACCTTATCCCGAACCTTAACCCTGACAACCAGTCAGAATGAATGCCTAAACTTAACGTCAAGGTTTTTTCTGTTATAACAACCTTAATTAACCCTCGCCTTTCATTTCACTTCACCTGAGGTGTGGTGGAAATGTGAGAGAGGAAGATTGCGAGAGAGAGAGAAAGAAAGAAAGAAAGAAAGAAAGAAAGAAAGAAAGAAAGAAAGAAAGAAAGAAAGAAAGAAAGAAAGAAAGAGAGAAAGAGAGAAAAAAAGAAAGAACAAAGAGGAGGGGGGGATCAGAGATAATAAATCTAAAGGTATGACGCCTCTTCTTCTATAATGTTTATTGTCAACATAACACAAAGCCGTGCAGTATAACTAGAGTGGTGATTCTGTAGGTATCACTTCGAGAGCAAAGATAAACATTGTTGTCCTCCAGTGTGCACCCTATTTCTGTTTTGTGTTGGGGAAAATACTCTCTGAAGGTATTGAAGTGAACGTCATTACATTCATTTAATCTGGTCATCCTATGCACAGAAATCTCAGTCTAGTAATTAGGGATGCATGATATATCGGTGAGCATATCGAAATCGGACGATATTAGCTAAAAATGCCAAAATCGGCATCGGCCCGATGTCTAGTTTAACGCTGTGGTGCAAAACCGATGTCAAAGCTGAAGTGCATACCTATATAACGTAGGTAGATGACGTGCATACCTATATAACGTAGGTAGATGACGTGCATACCTATATAACGTAGGTAGATGACGTGCATACCTATATAACGTAGGTAGATGACGTGCATACCTATATAACGTAGGTAGATGACGTGCGTACCTATATAACGTAGGTAGATGACGTGCATACCTATATAACGTAGGTAGATGACGTAATGATGCCACGAAAAATACAGAGCTACACAGAACAAAAGCAGAAAAATACTAAGCAAACACTTCCAACAACTAAGCAAGTTCAAGGCGAGCAGTCATTTGAAAGAGTAAGAACATTTCAGCGAGACAGCTCAAAGGCAAAATCATTTAAAGCTAAGATAATAAAATGTATTGCCCTTGACAATCAACCGTCCTCTGTCGTGGATGATGTTGGCTTTCGCCAACTGGTCGAGCCCCAGTACACACTATTTTTCAGATGTTGCCCTAATGGAGTTACACAGTATTGTTGAAATGTACATCTATGGGCTATTTGCTATGGGTGTCACTGCTATTAGCTTCATGACTGACATTTGGACCAGCGATGTCAGCCCCATGAGCATGCTGAGTCTAACAGCACAGTGGGTTGACGAGGATTTCCTACTGAGGAAAGTCGTATTGCATGTTCAAGAATGTGCTGGTTCTCATACCGCTGCTGCCATTTCAATGGCATTTGAGAACATGTTTGAAACTTAGAAACATGAACACACTCCTAACGCCATTTGAACAACTGACTGGAGAAATAAGCTAATCAACTGTGTCTGCAGCAGACGTGATACCCTCTGTCATGGTATTGAAATGCCTGCTCAACAAACTGTCGACAGACCATGGGGTTAAAACTTACAAAAGTACTCAAGGCTGTGAACAAGTGATTCGGTGGCATTCTCTCTGAGCCTCTGTACTGTGTCGCCGCCATGCTCAATGCTAGGTACAAGGACCGTTACTTTGATGCAGACCAGAAACAGGGTGTACGTGAAATGTTACATACACAGCTGGACAAGATGGAAACGGACACAGTGACAGTTCGCACCGAGGAAGAGAGACCACGGACAGACAGAGCTGAAACGTCACTGCTTGACGTGTATGATAAAATCCTGGTTGAGAATGAAACGACTGAACAAATGAACAACGAAACAGCACAGCAAGTAAGTGAAAGAAATGGGTCTTGATTATGTTTTACATGCCTAAATGCCAACAAAATAACTTTTTGGTCAGTGTGTGTGTGTGTGTAACCTTTATTTAACTAGGCAAATCAGTTAAGAACACATTTTTATTTACAATGACGGCCTACCCCAGCCATACCCGGACAACGCTGGGCCAATTGTGTGCCACCCTATGGGACTCCCAATCACGGCCGGATGTGATACAGCCTGGATTCGAACCAGGGACTGTAGTGACGCCTCTTGCACTGAGATGCAGTGCCTTAGACCGCTGCGTCCATGTGTGTGTATGTGTTAACTATTTAACTGTACTAGAATGCTTAAAAGGCCGCAACATTTTTCAATATCGGTTATCGGTATTGTTTTTTTGGCAAGGAAAATATCAGATATCGGTATCGGCCAAAAATGTCATATCAGTGCATCCCTACTAGTAATCCTATAGCTATATTCCCAAACTGCTAATTTCTGCCTATAGGACTAGTTAACAAAGCCTTTCCATCAACACCTTAGTTCACACCCCGATCCCATTAACAACCATATGGTCTATCCATTAAACACTCATGGACAATATGGACACAGACATACAAGTTATTAAGGTATAAATGACCAAAGATGCCATAGATTCCACTAATTTGGTATATTACAAGTAGCTTTGCAACCCTAGTCCTCCCTTTCACTGTCTTCTTCTCTCTCTGTTGGCGCATTTGAGCGGATCACTTTTTTCTAGTCGGTGACCAGCATTTCAAAGTGTGTTGCATTATGGGGATAAACATTGTTAGACGTATATTTACATGTTGACTGCATGAACAACAACCATGTGATCAAAGGTCATGACTTTTCGACTGCGGTCAACTTCAATTTTCTGCAGTTGCTCTTCACCAGCTGCAACTTGTAGTCATCGCATGCATTGTGGGAGGCACTATTTGTCATCCAATCATTACAGTGTCTTTGTTTGACCCACATGAACGGGACCAAAGACGTGACTAAACAGCAAGCAACTTTGTCGCGTTTCATATGTATACATTGGATATGTACAAATTAACAGTGGTGGAAAAAGTACTCAATTGTCATACTTGAGTAAAAGTAAAGATACCTTAATAGAAAATGACTCAAATAAAAGTGAAAGTCACCCAGGAAAATACTACTTGAGTAAAAGTATATTTAAGTATCAAAAGTAAATGGAATTGCTAAAATGTACATAAGTATCAAGAGTAAAAGTATAAATCATTTCAAATTCCTTATATTAAGCAAACCAGATGGCACAATTTTATATATCTTTTTTTTAAATTGACGGATAGCCAGGGGCACACTCCAACACTCAGACATAATTTACAAACAAGCATTTGTGTTTAGTGAGTCCGCTAGATCAGAGGCAGTAGGGATGACCAGGGATGTTCTCTTGATAAGTGTGTGAATTTGACAATTTTCCTGTCAAAATGTAAAGAGTACTTTTGGGTGTCAGGGAAAATGTATGAAGTAAAAAGTACATTATTTCCTTTAGGAATGTAGTGAAGTAAAAGTATAAAATATAAATAGTAAAGTTAAGGCTAGAGACCTTCAAAAACTACTTAAGTAGTACTTTAAAGTATTTGTACTTAAGTACTTTACACCCATAGAAATGTATGTGATATTTGAGGCTTTCTCTCCCAAATTGATAATACAATGTACACACATATATTTACAGTTTGAGTGTGTGATATGGGGGTTGGAGACATGTTACAAAGAAAAACTTCATTAACAATGGCAACACTGCCATGTTAGTAAAGAACAAGTAAGCCTGCGCACAGGGTTAAAGCTCCCAATTCACTGGTTTATTGACAACGTTTCATCCAAAATGGATTTTGGTCAGGTCAAACAAACACTGCCATGTTGCACTAAGCCTTGCTGTTGGAAAACCACATCAGTGTCTGACTTTCAGCTGTAGCAGATGCACCTCCTCCGACTTCACTCCTCGACTTTTGTCTGCAGTTGGTTGCTTCAGCCTTTCCACTCAAACAAGCCCACAGTCTCTCTCCTCCCTCTCCTCCCCCCTCTCTACTCCCTTTCACATCGCTTTACCTATCGCTTTTTTCACTCTCTGTTTCACACACACACACATACACACACACACACACACACACACACACACACACACACACACACACAGTGCATAGCCAGAATGTCATGCATGAGGCCCCAATGCCAATAGAATGAGACATCCTGCATCTGCATTGATCAGTCAATCCTAGCGTGATCAGGGGATCGATGCCTCCTGAAGCTCTACGGAAGCAATCCCCAACATAATCTATGTTGTAGTGCAGTTTAATCATTTACATAATCTATGCTGTAATGAATAGTTTAATCATTACATAATCTATACTGTAATGCATCATGTAATCATTTAAAGAATATATACTGTTGTGCATAGTTGAATCATTTATATCATCTATACTATAATAAATAGTCTAATAATTTACATATTCTATAATGTAACGCATAGTCTAATCATTTACATAATCTATACTGTAATGCGCAGTTTAATAATTTACATAATCTATACTGTAATACATAGTCTAATCATTTATATAATCTATACTGTAACGCATAGTCTAATCATTTTCATAATCTATACTGTAATGCATAGTTTAATCATTGACAATCTACACATAATTTATATCACATTACATGATCCATCTCATCATTTCATCAACAGTTCCCAAAGCATGATCAGCATTCTTTATACACTGAACAACAATATAAAGGCAACATGTAAAGTGTTGGCCCCATGTTTCATGAGCTAAAAAAAATATCCCAGAAATGTTCCAGACGCACAAAAAGCAAATTTCTCTCAAAATGTTGTGCACACATTTGTTAACATCCTTGTTAGTGAGCATTTCTCCTTTGCCAAGATAATCCATCCATCTGCCTGGTGTGGCATGTCAAGAAGCTGATACAACAGCACGATCATTACACAGATGCACATTGTGCTGGTGACAATAAAAGGCCACTCTAAAATGTGCAGTTTTGTCACACAACACAATGCCACAGATGTCTCAAGTTTTGAGGGAGCGTGCAATTGGCATGCTGACTGCAGGAATGTAAACCAGAGCCGTTGCCAGAATTGTATGTTGATTTCTCTACCATAAGCCGCCTCCAACGTCGTTAACAGAACATCCAACTGGCCTCACAACCGCAGACCACGTGTATAGCATCGTGTGGGCGAGCGGTTTGCTGTGAAAAGAGTGCCCCATGGTGGCAGTGGGGTTATGGTATGGGCAGGCATAAACTACGGACAACGAACACAGTTGCATTTTATCGCTGGAAATTTGAATGCAAAGAAATACCAAGACGAGATCCTGAGGCCCATTTTTTAAAAGTTCTCTGTGACCAACAGATGCATATCATGTGAAATCCATAGATTAGGGCCTAATTTATTTATTTCAATTGACTGATTTTGTCATATGAACTGTAACTCTTTGAAATTGTTGCATGTTGCGTTTATATTTTTGTTCAGTGTATTATTGTCTTAGTTAGGAACATCAAACTTACTTTCATTGAGTATCATTCATTGTGGTGAAGAAGCATCCCTACAAACCTTTATTGGTGGTGGTGAAATGTTTGTCAATGTACCTGAAGAATGACCAGAATAAAAGAGAGGCAAATGTTTTCATTGTGTGTGTGTTGCTGACTAATGGCCCAGTGTTATGTAACTGGGGGAAAGATTACTCAAAGCCCGGGCCAGGAGAGCTAATCCTCCACACTGAGGCGTTGCACCACAACACACACACATCCACATATGACTATGTATAGTCTCTATCTATCTCTAAATGTGTTCCTCTATCATCTCTCTAACCCTGTATCACTGTCTCTCCTCACTCCACCTGTCTGCTCTTCTTTCACTCCTGCTTTCAACTCAAATGAGGAGAGGTGGTGTGTGTGTGTGCATGTTTGATTTATCAGTGTATTTTAGATACTGTAGCCTGTAGAATGTGTCTGTACAGTGTGGTTCCCAGTGGAATCCAAGTGTGTTTGCTTAGGGACTGCTCCGTGTTGATTTTATTTCGTCAGCTTTTGAGGGGAGTCTAGGCAATACCCCGCTGAGAGCAATGGAATATGTTCAGTCAGTGTGATGTGTGTGTGTGTGTGACTAGCATTACATTGCAGCACAGTACATTTCTTCTACTTTATCTCAGCTGTGAGGGATAAGAGATCCCTAGCACCTCAGTGCTGCCTGACTCTGAGTTAAATAAACAAGCTTTCTCTCTTTAGAAAGTCCTAGTTAAACACACTGGCAGTATCTCTTAATAGATGCAGCGTATCCGGGCAGGATTCTTCATGTAGTCTAATACACTGGCTGGTAGTGATGGTAGCAGACGCACTCTGGTAGTGCGGTGTAGTGTGATGTGGTGCAATATGGGATTGAACTTTGACCTCATCAGCTTACTTTTGTTCAGTAGCACCTGGCTATATCCCAAGTGTACGCTTTAGAGATTGTGGGTGGCGGTCATCATGATGTGAATCACAGAGAACAAGTAACGGGTAAAGGAGAAAGAGAGGGGGCAGAGGGAGAAAGATGCAGAGAGAGAGAGATGGGGGACAGAGAGAAAGAGTTATGCAATGGTGAAATTATAATCTTGTGAGCGGGTTGATTTGGGTTTCTGTATGTGTACAATTCACCAGATGGGTGTGTTTGTGTGCGTGTGTGCGCATGTGCGTTACCAATAGAACAATGACAGCTACTAAACTTGTAACCTTGTGCATATTTCTTGGACGGTGTGTAGGCAGGCAGAACCCTTTGTGGTACTTTCTGGCACTATTCTAACCTCCACCACCAGAGCTCCATTACTGCACCCACAGCTGCTTACCCCAAATGAGTGTTGAGTTTTCCTGTTACATTCCACACTTTACTATGTACTAGGAGGAAAATAGGTGTCATTTCTGTCATTATATAGTGCATTTATATGCTTGCTACAGGAGGTGACCATAGCTACCATGGAAGTAACAGATTTGTAACAGATTTGTAATTACCTAAAGCTATTTCCTGAAGACTAATTATGCATTTAGCATATTCCACAACACAATTAGATGCTTTAAAAAGGCATTGCCCACCATCGTATCCCATAGAAGGTTGTTTGTGGTGGCATACCTGTAGCACTTACTGTGTTGACTATAAGGATGAGCTTCAGGTAGCGGTTAGCATCAGTGTGGCATGTTTTGTGAGTGGAAAAGATTAGCCTGTATTAGCGTCAGTGCCTAATCTCACTGAGGAGAGTCTCCAGGGCTTTATCAGTTCTATTTCTCTCTTGTTTGCTGCACTTACACATCTTGAAACACAGTACCAGAGCTGCTGGGTTCAAATATTATTTCTGTGCTTGATTGAGATTGCTTGTTGCAATGGAACAAATAATGTCATGACATTGTACACCCCGCCAATCTAGTGCTCCAGATGGGCTAAAGCAAAAGCCCAAAGCATTTGAAAGATTTCAAATAGTATTTGAACCCAGGTCTGATCTATCCTCAGTATTCCATGTATAGTGTTCATATATTTTCTAGAATCATAATAGCCTTTTTGTTTTAAACAGTGTCTTCATATTAAAGTTTGATGAAATACTCGTATTGTATGTGAAGAGAGCTCTTTGATTGTCTTTGAGAAAGATGCCCCTGGGGCCACTTTGGGGAAAACCTGGTTAGACAGTTAAATTGTGGCCTAAGGCGAGCTATTAGGGTCCACACACACACACACACACACACACACACACACACACACACACACACACACACACACACACACACACACACACACACAGTCTCTCTCTCCAAGGCAATTGTTGTAGTTTGGTACCTTTGGATCCATGTGATTAGCTAGTGTCCTCCAAGATGAGCTGGAATATGCATGTTTCTAAATTAAGTTGTAAGCTATTAGTCCCCTATACCCTTCCCTTCTTACACATGCATGCACGCACACACAAACACATGTACACAAGCACACACACATCATCTACAATTAGGACCAAGACCAAAATCATAGGAAGATCAGAGTGGGTTTGTTTAAGGGAGGGTTAGGGAGCGGTGCTCCAGGCATTTACTTACAAATACATTATTTGGATCATTATCATCAGTAGCTCTGCAACACAGTGTGTAGCCTACCCCTGCTCTCAGAAGGGGTAGACCAGATGCTGTGGTCACATCACCCTTGGACTTGTTCCTCTCTGTCTCTCTCTAAGGAAAGTTCAGAGGTCAAGCCTGAGGGGGGATCACAGAGGAGGGTGTTGGGAAGGACCTGAGGGGACAGAAGGGTGGGAGGGACGAGATGGGGGAGGGTGTTTGGGGAGGGAAAGGGGCATTGGGATCGAGTCTACCCTGTGGAGTATTTCCCAAGCCTCCCTTGCATACCTCCCCATTTCAGGCCCACTTACCATGAACCCCACAGTGTTGTATGGGTTTCACTTATAGCAGAGGTTCCCAAAATGTTTCACTCGGGGCCCACCTTCTAGCATTGGGGAACATCCCCCGCCCCCACCCCTCCCCTGCGCCATGTCTATTTCTATGGGTACAAGCACTGTTCATGACACAAACTGTTCATTTTGCCATGTCTAATGTGTATTCGTGATATTTGAGGGACAAAAAAATTACAAAAATATTTATGGCCTAGAAAAACTATACAGAATATAAAAACATTAGCTGACATGGGCTAGTTAATCTGGACATTTTTGGCAAGTTATAAATAGCTCTCTATGTTATGAAATGACTAAAATAACAAAGGAAAACTGATGATGCACTACCCAACTTCGAAAATGCACCTTCCACTATTACAACTTTCAAGAGCAAGTTTAAAGCCAGACTGAGATCCTTTAAAAATATATATATAATCATTTTAAAATACACACCTACTCATTCCAGGGTTTTTCTTTATTTGTACTATTTTCTACATTGTAGAATAATAGTGAAGACATCAAAACTATGACGTTTGGAATCATGTAGTAACCAAAAAGTGTTAAACAAATCAAAATATATGTTATATTTTAGATTCTTTAAAGTAGCCACCCTTTGCCTTGATGACAGCTTTGCACACTCTTGGCATTCTCTTCTCTTCACCTGGAATGCTTTTGAAGGACTTCCCACATTTGCTGAGCACTGTTTTCCTTCACTCCGCGGCCCAATTCATCCCAAATGGGTTGAGGTCGGGTGATTGTGGAGGCCAGGTCATCTGATGCAGCACTCCATCACTCTCCTTGAAATAGCCTTTACACAGCCTGGAGGTGTGTTGGGTCATTGTCCTGTTGAAAAACAAATGATAGGACCACTAAGCACAAACCAGATGGGATGGTGTATTGCTGCAGAATGCTGTGGTAGCCATGCTGGTTAATGTGCCTTGAATTCTAAATAAATCACAGAGAGTATCACCAGCAAAGCACCCCCAAACCATCACAGCTCCTCCTCCATGCTTCACGGTGGGAACACACATGCGGTGATCATCCGTTCACCTACTCTGCGTCTCTCAAAGACATGGCGGTTGGAACCAAAAATCTCCAATATGGACACATCAGACCAATGGACAGATTTCCACCGGTCTAATGTCCATTGCTCGTGTTTCTTGGCCCAAGCATTGGTGTCCTTTAGTAGTGGTTTCTTTGCAGCAATTCGACCATGAAGGCTGTTTCACGCAGTCTCCTCTGAATAGTTGATGTTGAAATGTGTCTGTTACTTGAGCTCTGTGAAGCATTTATTTCAGCTGCAATTTCTGAGGCTGGTAACTCTAATGAACTCATCCTCTGCAGCAGAGGTAACTCTGGGTCTTCCATTCCTGTGGCGGTGCTCATGAGAGCCAGTTTCATCATAGCGCATTATGGTTTTTAAGTCTTCACTATTAGAAAATAGTCAAAATAAAGAAAAACCCTGGAATGAGTAGGTGTGTCCAAACTTTTGACTGGTACATATATATATTGTATTATAATTTGTATTATAATTGTATTATAATTTGTACATTTTTTTTGGGGGGGGGGCCCTGCCGAACACTCAGTTTGGGAACCACTGACTTTATAGTGTTGCCATAGCATTTCTAAATCCATGCAGTACATTTCTGCATTTCACGATGTGATTTGTACGTGTGCATACATATGTACACTTTTCTGTATGTGTCTGCGTGCGCATGTGAGTGTGTATCGATGCGTTGGACGTCAGGCAGTGGCCCCCTTCTGTACCCTCTCTGACGTGTCCAATCAGAACACAGAGCTGGATTCCATGAGCCCAATGCAGCTGATCCCAGACCTGCTGCCCCATGAGCAATTACCCAGAGTACACTGCACCTCGTGGAAAACTGGATGAGCCTGTTCCCTCTGACATATGAGGGAGGGGAGGGGGACGGGGAGCAATAATTAACATCCATGATGCATCATGGCTACTGTTCAACATGGCTACTGTTCAAAATGGCTACTGTTCAACATGGCTACTGTTCAACATGGCTACTGTTCAACATGGCTACTGTTCAACATGGCTACTGGACAAAGACATGTTTTCCCCATAACACACAGGCAGTCGGGAGGGGAGGGGAGAAGGGAGGGGGGATGGGCCCCTGTCTGCCCTGCGTTATTACCCAGAGTCTGGATGGACCCCGTGGAGACTGTGCCAACCATACAATCAGGTCTGAGTAATTACCCATAATACCCGGCTGCTGCCACGATGCCAGAGCCATCCAAGTGAGTCAATGTAGGCATTGGTGACCCTAGTGAAAACACAGGTGTGAGGGTCAGGCTGTGTGTGTGTGGATGTGTGTGTGTGAGGAGCAACAAAAGTAACAACATAACTCCTATTGCTGCTATTCCATGGCAACAGCATGCTGAACACATTATAGCCCTGGGTGTGTTTTTGTAACTAGCCCCCTTTAGCTAATGGATGAAACATGCATGTCCAGTCTGCCCCTTCTGTTCACACTTACATAACAAATAGCCCTTACGGCTGTTGAAATACAGCAACACCTAGTGGTAACAAGCATCACCAGATGCCCGAGGTAAGGACGACTGCTGGTTGAACATTGCGCTTAGTATTGATGTTGTCTTGCTGCTTTGTGCCCATATCCCTTTGTGTGTGTGTGTGCGTGTGTTTGTTCACTACAAATTGAGTTATGGTAAGCCAGTGCTCATGTGCGGATGCTCCCATCTCCTCAAATGAAGCTAATTAAGGCTCTATTTAGAGAGTGGGGAGCCCATGAGACTGAGTGGAGTTCCTCACTTCATTAAAAATCAATTAACACACTCCACGTGCCAGTTCACCACACATCACTCACTGTACCAACCAGACACCCACAGTCCACCTCACAAAACGCTTTCCGTTAGATGACTGTAACACGTCTGTCTGTCTGGATGTGTATCTGTCTCTCTCTGTATCTCTCTCTCTCTCTGAGGAGATTGTGGGGCTGAGCTCATCTTGGCCATGGAATCGCCAGCGCTGCACTACGGCTCTTACATAACTTCAGGATAAATCAGGACTGCCAGTCAGGGCCTAGCTCTCACCCACACAGCCAGCAAGTCAGAGGGCAGCCACACCCACACAGCCAGCCAGTCAGAGGGCAGCCATACCCACACAGCCAGCCAGTTAGAGGGCCTAGGAATCATTAATGTAGTTCTATACACCACACTTCTATCTGCAGCTCTCTATCTGCTATCTATCTGTTCTAAACTTTGCAGAATCATGAATAATCTCCTGAAGCACAGGTGTTCCATATACAGTCGTAACTGAACTGTATTCACAATGTACCTGTCTGTGTGACTACTATGTAAATAGACAGTTCTAGAGCCACTTGGTGTAAAGTATGACCAGTGTTGGCACCAACACCAAGTGAGAGGAGGCAATAAGAAGGAACCTACTTAGAATGTGATAGTAAGCAAGACAATCTCCAGAGTTTGGTGATATCACTTCCTGTAGGCATGTGTGTGACTGCTCAGCGAATCATTGCTCTGACAGCCAGACGACAGGAACGAGTGAGTGGTCGCCTTAGCAACAGCCAAACTGTCATGACTCGCTCCTTATTCCACCTGACAGGCCCGGTGGCTATGCACACACACTTTGAAACACACCCACACAAACACATTCTGAAACACACTATCACACCCACTGAATCACACACACACAATCTGAAACACACTCTCTCTAACACATGCACACACATTCTGAAACACACACAGACACTCTCAAACACACACACATACAGACGAACACAGAAACACAAACAAAACAGTCAGATTATAATCTTTGTCGGTCCACACACCCCTCAAGCCGTTTTTATAAACTTTAGACTGGTCAGTTGATAAATCCCTTTTGAACATGTTCATCCTTGAAGTCCAAGTAGAAGTTGTTCTTAAAGGATCTACAAAGAGACATTCTGGGATGTATAGCAGAACAAGGTTGTACATGGCACTAAATAAGAGTGGTGGGACACACACACACACACACACACACACACACACACACACACACACACACACACACACACACACACACACACACACACACACACACACACACACACACACACACACACACACACACACACACACACACACACACACACACAGAGTTTTGTTCTGTGTTTGTTTACTGGTTATATTCGGTCTCTGTTTATTACCTTTATGTCCTGCAGCACAACTGACCTGTTTTCACTATAAATATACCGTTAGACACCACTTCCATTGACATCTTCACTTTAGCACTCAGTGTGTGTATGTGTCTGTTTTCCTCCCCAGTCCGGCCCAGTCCATCCCAGTGCACTGTGCTGCTCTGACCCAGTTTGGCGCTGGCCAGGAACTGGGTCACCTCTAGAACCAATCCAGAGAGTACTAACTTCATTACACTCACAGGCCCAGTCCACACACAGCAGCTATCAAACATATACATTGGAACTTAACACACGCACGCACACACACAGAGAGATCATGCTCAATAATTGTTGATTGTGCTTTCGTTCATTAATGTGCTATCTGTTCATTAATGTTGAGCCTGAAAGAGATGCTTGTGGTGGTTTTCTATGGGGTGGGGTATGGGCAATTTAGCAGCTAACTTTGTCAACTAGTGCTCTATATTGATAATTCTCATTCACCATGGGTATGTAGAGCTTGTAGATCCATTAGAGAAAATAATAGGTAGAAGAGGATATGAATGGGGGTTTGAAGAGGGTCAGTAAGTACAATCTGTCCTGTCTGTTCTGACTGCTAAGGGTTTTCAGTTCTCAGAGACGACCTTCTCGTACCCCTTATCAGTCTTTATTAAAAAACATTTTTTAGTATTAACCCCTTCCGTTCTTATAGCTAACGTTCAATCGCTGGAAAACAAATGGGACGAACTGAAAGCACGTACAGTGCCTTGCGAAAGTATTCGGCCCCCTTGAACTTTGCGACCTTTTGCCACATTTCAGGCTTCAAACATAAAGATATAAAACTGTATTTTTTTGTGAAGAATCAACAACAAGTGGGACACAATCATGAAGTGGAACGACATTTATTGGATATTTCAAACTTTTTTAACAAATCAAAAACTGAAAAATTGGGCGTGCAAAATTATTCAGCCCCTTTACTTTCAGTGCAGCAAACTCTCTCCAGAAGTTCAGTGAGGATCTCTGAATGATCCAATGTTGACCTAAATGACTAATGATGATAAATACAATCCACCTGTGTGTAATCAAGTCTCCGTATAAATGCACCTGCACTGTGATAGTCTCAGAGGTCCGTTAAAAGCGCAGAGAGCATCATGAAGAACAAGGAACACACCAGGCAGGTCTGAGATACTGTTGTGAAGAAGTTTAAAGCCGGATTTGGATACAAAAAGATTTCCCAAGCTTTAAACATCCCAAGGAGCACTGTGCAAGCGATAATATTGAAATGGAAGGAGTATCAGACCACTGCAAATCTACCAAGACCTGGCCGTCCCTCTAAACTTTCAGCTCATACAAGGAGAAGACTGATCAGAGATGCAGCCAAGAGGCCAATGATCACTCTGGATGAACTGCAGAGATCTACAGCTGAGGTGGGAGACTCTGTCCATAGGACAACAATCAGTCGTATATTGCACAAATCTGGCCTTTATGGAAGAGTGGCAAGAAGAAAGCCATTTCTTAAAGATATCCATAAAAAGTGTCGTTTAAAGTTTGCCACAAGCCACCTGGGAGACACACCAAACATGTGGAAGAAGGTGCTCTGGTCAGATGAAACCAAAATATAACTTTTTGGCAACAATGCAAAACGTTATGTTTGGCGTAAAAGCAACACAGCTGAACACACCATCCCCACTGTCAAACATGGTGGTGGCAGCATCATGGTTTGGGCCTGCTTTTCTTCAGCAGGGACAGGGAAGATGGTTAAAATTGATGGGAAGATGGATGGAGCCAAATACAGGACCATTCTGGAAGAACACCTGATGGAGTCTGCAAAAGACCTGAGACTGGGACAGAGATTTGTCTTCCAACAAGACAATGATCCAAAACATAAAGCAAAATCTACAATGGAATGATTAAAAAATAAACATATCCAGGTGTTAGAATGGCCAAGTCAAAGTCCAGACCTGAATCCAATCGAGAATCTGTGGAAAGAACTGAAAACCGCTGTTCACAAATGCTCTCCATCCAACCTCACTGAGCTCGAGCTGTTTTGCAAGGAGGAATGGGAAAAAATTTCAGTCTCTCGATGTGCAAAACTGATAGAGACATACCTCAAGCGACTTACAGCTGTAATCGCAGCAAAAGGTGGCGCTACAAAGTATTAACTTAAGGGGGCTGAATAATTTTGCACGCCCAATTTTTCAGTTTTTGATTTGTTAAAAAAGTTTGAAATATCCAATAAATGTCGTTCCACTTCATGATTGTGTCCCACTTGTTGTTGATTCTTCACAAAAAATACAGTTTTATATCTTTATGTTTGAAGCCTGAAATGTGGCAAAAGGTCGCAAAAGTCAAGGGGGCCGAATACTTTCGCAAGGCACTGTATATCCTACCAACGGGACATTAAAAACTGTAATATCTTATGTTTCACCGAGTCGTGGCTGAACGACGACATTAAGAACATACAACTGGCGGGTTATACACTCCATCGGCAGGACAGAACAGCAGCCTCTGGTAAGACACGGTTGCGGGGGCCTATGCATATTTGTACACAATAGCTGGTGCACGATATCTAAGGAAGTCTCAGGGTTTTGCTCACCTGAGGTAGAGTATCTCATGAGAAGCTGTAGACCACACTATCTACCTAGAGTTTTCATCTGTATTTTTCATAGCTGTTTACATACCACCACAGACCGTGGCTGGCACTAAAACCGCACTCAATTAGCTGTATTCCGTCATAAGCAAACAGGAAAACGTTCATCCAGAGGTGGCACTCCTAGTGGCCGGGGACTTTAATAAAAATAAACTTAAATCAGTTTTACCTAATTTCTATCAGCATGTTAAATGTGCAACCAGAGGGAAAAAAATTCTAGACCATCTTTACTCCACACACAAAGCTCTCCATTTGGAAAATCTGACCATAACTATATCCTTCTGATTCCTGCTTACAAGCTCAAATTAATGCAGGAAGCACCAGTGACTCAGTCTATAAAAAAAAGTGGTCAGATAAAGCAGATGCTAAACTACAGGACTGTTTTGCTATCACAGACTGGAAAATGTTCTGGGATTCTTCCGATGGCATTGAGGAGTACACCACATCAGTCACTGGCTTTATCAATAAGTGCATTGAGGACGACGTCGCAGCAGTGACTGTACGTCCATACCACAACCAGAAGTCATGGATTACAGGCTAAATTTGCTCTGAGCTAAAGGGTAGAGCTGCCGCTTTCAAGGAACGGGGCTCTAACCCGGAAGCTTATAAGAAATTCCGCTATGCCCTCTGACGAACTGTCAAACAGGCAAAGCGTCAATACAGGACTAAGATTTAATCATACTACACCGGCTACGATGCTCGTCGGATGTGGCAGGGCTTGCAAACTATTACAGACTACAAAGGGAAGCACAGCCAAGAGCTGCTCAGTGACATGAGCCTACCAGACGAGCTAAATAGCTTCTATTCTAGCATTGAGGCAAGTAACACTGAAACATGCATGAGAGCATCAGCTGTTCCGGACGACTGTGTGATCAAGCTCTCCGCAACCGATGTGAGTAAGACGTTTAAACAGGTCAATATTCAGACAGATTACCAGGACGTGTACTGCAAATATGCACTGACCAACTGGTAAGTGTTTTACTGACATTTTCAACCTCTCCCTGTCTGAGTCTGTAATACCAACATGTTTCAAGCAGACCACCATAGTCCCTGAGCCCAAGAACACTAAGGTAACCTGCCTAAATGACTACCGACCCATAGCACTCACGTCTTTATTAATGAAATGCTTTGAAAGGCTGGTCATGGCTCACATCAACTCCATTATCCCAAAACCCCTAGCACCAAAAGATCCACAGATGATGCAATCTATATTGCACTCCACACTGCCCTTTCATATCTGGACAAAAGGAACACCTATGTGAGAATGCTATTCATTGACTACAGCTCACCATTCAACACCATAGTGCCTTCAAAGCTCATCACTAAGCTAAGGACCCTGGGACTAAACACATCCATCTGCAACTGAATCCTGGACTTCCTGGCGTGCCACCCCCAGGTGTTAAGGGTAGGTAACAACACATCCACTACGCTGATCCTCAAAAAGGGGTCCCCTCAGGGCTGCGTGCTCAGTCCCCTCCTGAACTCCCTGTTCACTCATGACTGCACTGCCAGGCACAACTCCAACACCATCATTAAGTTTGCTGATGACGCAACAATGGTAGGCCTGATCACCGACAACGATGAGACAGCCTATAGGGAGGAGGTTAGAGACCTGACAGTGTGGTGCAAGGACAACAACCTCTCCCTCAACGTGATCAAGACAAAGGAGATGATTGTGGACTACAGGAAAAGGAGGGCCGAGCACGCCCCCATTCTCATTGACAGGGCTGTAGTGGAGCAGGTTGAGAGCTTCAAGTTCCTTGGTGTCCACATCACCCTCAAACTAACATGGTCCAAGCACACCAAGACAGTTGTGAAGAGGGCACGACAAAACCTATTCCCCCTCAGGAGACTGAAAAGATTTGGCATGGGTCCTCAGATCCTCAAAAGGTTCTACAGCTGCACCATCGAGAGCATCCTGACGGGTTGCATCACCACCTGGTATGGCAACTGCTCTGCCTCTGACCGCAAGGCACTACAGAGGGTAGTGCAAATGGCCCAGTACATCACCCGGGCCATGCTTCCTGCCACCCAGGACCTCTATACCAGGTGGTGTCAGAGGAAAGCCCTAAAAATGGTCAAAGCCTCCAGCCACCCTAGTCATAGACTGTTCTCTCTGCTCCCGCCCGGCAAGTGTTCCTGGAGCGTCAAGTCTAGGTCCAAGAGGCTTCTAAACAGCTTCTACCCCCAAGCCATAAGACTCCTGAACAGCTAATCAAATGGCTACCCAGACTATTTCCATTGACCCCCCCCCACGCTGCTGCTACTCTCTGTTATCATCTATGCTTAGCCACTTTAATAACTCTACCTGCATGTACATAATTACCTCAATTACCTCGACTCCGGTGCCCCCCGCACATTGGCACATTGACTCTGTACCGGTACCCCCTGTATATAGCCCCGCTATTGTTATTCACTGCTGCTCTTTAATGATTTGTTATTCTTATCTCTTACTTTTTAGGAATTTTCTTATAACTGCATTGTTGGTTAAGGGCTTGTAAGTAAGCATTTCACTGTTGTATTTGGCGCATGTGAAAAATAACATTTTATTTGAACTAGGACATTCTTACATTCTTTACATTTCTGTCTGTCTGGCTGATTGGGAGTCAGCCAGTACGTCCGTCCGTCTGTCTAGTATAGTGTCCTGGGTCGGGTGAGGTCAGGATCAAACTGACCTTAAGTCAGCACATGGTCTGGGGCTCAGGGGTCACAGAGGTCATGGTCATTAAGACCCCCAGTTAGACCCTCTCTGACTCAGGCTTTGAGGGGGGAGTGGGACGTACCTTCCTGGGTAAAGAGGTACAAGACAGCCCCATACAGCTTAGACAGCAGACGCAACTCCCGAGTAGTCATCATCTTTCTGCGCTAATCCCATTATGACACTGCACACACAGATCACATACAAACCACATACACACACACTTCATAAACACTGCTGATCAGACCAATTAAGTCCTAGCCGTAAACCAATCAGACACATAAGACATACCTATGGACACATTCATTAGCACACACATTGAAACACCTGTCTTCCTATTGCAGCTGCCACACAGAACGGTGTGTGTACGTACATCTGTTTATGCGTGCTTGTCTCCACCGAAAATGAAAACGGATGTCGTAGGTAAGACATACTTTTGGACATTGCCTTTTACCCTAAATTACTACATTAATATCAGAAGCTTAGGTTAGAACGTTAGAAGATTACCCCTTACAGTCATTTATCGTGTACTTTGCAGCTTTTCTGTTATTGCTCTACAGCTCGGGAATGGATCCTTGGTCGTGTTCACAGGGCACATGTAAAACAAAAACGTATGTTCCTTATTGGACAAATCCAGGTAGTCCCTCCCCTTTTCAGTCCGTTTGGTTCCTTATGAACATAACTCAGTTTTCGGTCCCTTTTTTTGTTGTTGGGGGGACTATACTCAGGGTCACCAAAGTTATGTGTCATTTCTGTTTTCTATGTTTCTGGCAAAATCTGAAGAATTGCTTATTGTAGATTTGTGGAATATTACTATTTCACAAACCGAAAATAGGATGATTATTTTGTCTAGTCTGTTTGTAGCCATTTTACCTGATTTCTGGGAGAATAGTGCAGTTGCAGGTGCAGAGAGGTTATTAGGGTCCTACTGCTTTGGATTAGCCAGCCAGTGTGCAGAGCAGGGAAACAGCGTGTGAGGAAGGAAATAATATAGGATTAGATTGCGTGTCTAATCTCCTTATAGTGAGTGTGCATTCTCAGCAGATATGTGCCATCTATCTCTCTCTCTATGTATATGTATATATATATATGTATCTATAATTTCTCTCTAGCTATCTCTCTATCTGTCACTATCCTTCTCCGTCTCAAACTACGTGGCCACACTGGTTACTGTGGGCACAGGATGCTCCTAAAGGTTTCTGTGTGTGCCGATTTCAGACCTACAGTACACAGTTCAGTCCTATAGTACACTACATGTATACTACGAGTGAGTGAGTGAGTGAGTGAGTGAGTGAGTGAGTGAGTGAGTAAATGAAGATACTTTGGTGATGTAACCCCACTACAATCCAGGGACCAGATCTAAGGACCCCTGCTCATCCTCATGACAAAATGTCTGTCACCTGTCATTACCACACCATAAAACACTGCTAAAATGAACAGGATGTCACAGAGTCCTGTTAACTGGAGAGGTTCCTTCTGATTGGGAGCACTGTTCCCTCTCACTGGGTCATGTGATAGAAACACACACAACCACGCACACACCCTAATGAGCCCCCTGACAGTCGGGGGAACGTTGAGTGGCCATTAATACTGGTACAGTACAGGCAAGTGTGTGTGACACAATGAAACAGTTATGTAACCCAGGTGTGTGTGACACAATGAAACAGTTATGTAACCCAGGTGTGTGTGACACAATGAAACAGTTATGTAACCCAGGTGTGTGTGACACAATGAAACAGTTATGTAACCCAGGTGTGTGTGACACAATGAAACAGTTATGTAACCCAGGTGTGTGTGACACAATGAAACAGTTATGTAACCCAGGTGTGTGTGACACAATGAAACAGTTATGTAACCCAGGTGTGTGTGACACAATGAAACAGTTATGTAATCCAGGTGTGTGTGTGTTTTCCCCCTCCCATCTCTTTGTCCACAGCCCAAATCGAAGTTATACCGTGCAAAATCTGTGGAGACAAATCATCAGGAATCCACTATGGAGTCATCACGTGTGAGGGCTGCAAAGTGAGTTCTCCACACAGCTCTGTTGTTCCCTCTGTCTGACTCTATCCCCATCATTCTCCTGTCATTCCTGTTTCATATGTTAATTTCTATTCCAGCATCTGCGTTCTACTCTCTGTCAACTCTTTTCTATTCTATTCTTTTCCAAATCATAGACTGACCGTTAACTGACTGTTGTGGTTGTCCTGTAGGGGTTCTTCAGACGAAGTCAGCAGAACAACGCTGCATACTCATGCCCTCGCCAGAGGAACTGTCTGATCGACAGGACCAACCGAAACCGCTGCCAGCACTGCCGTTTACAGAAGTGTCTTGCACTCGGAATGTCCAGAGATGGTGAGACTACTTACACACACACACACACACACACACACACACACACACACACACACACACACACACACACACACACACACACACACACACACACACACACACACACACACACGTAGACTCTTACCTACTTAAGATTGTCACCTACTCCCGAGTGGTGCAGTGGTCTAAGACAGTGCTAGCTGTGCCACTAGAGATTCTGGGTTCGAGTCCAGGCTCTGTCGCAGCCGGCCACGACTGGGAGACCCATGGGGCGGTGCACTATTGGCCCAGCGTCATCCGGGTTAGGGGAGGGTTTGGCCGGCAGGGATGTCCTTGTCCCATCGCACTCTAGCGACTCCTGTTGCAGGCCGGGCGCAGTGCACACTGACACCATCGCCAGGTGTAGGGTGTTTCATCTGACACATTGGTGCGGCTGGCTTCCGGGTTAAGTGGGCATTGTGTCAAGAAGCAGTGCAGCTTGGTTGGGGTGTGTTTCGGATGACACACGGCTCTCGACCTTCCTGAGTCCGTATGGGAGTTGCAGCGATGAGACAAGACTGTAACTACCAATTGGATACCAAATTAGGGCGAAAAAGGGGTAAAAAAAACAATGTTTTTTAAAATAAAGTTTTATGTCTAAAGCCCAGGTGAAGCTGAGAGAAAATAAACACAATGTGACTAATAAACAACCTCTCTCTCTCTCCCTCCCTCTCTGTGCGTAGCGGTGAAGTTTGGCCGCATGTCCAAGAAGCAGCGTGACAGCCTGTACGCCGAGGTACAGAAGCACCAGCAGCGGATCCTGAATGAGCGGCAGCAGCAGACGTGTGAGGCAGAGGCCCTGGCGCGTGTCTACTCCTCCAGCCTGACCAACGGCCTCAGCACCCTCAACCACGAGATCGGAGGCACCTACGCCAACGGCCACGTCATCGAGCTCCCCAAGGGCCAGGTGAACGGTGGTGCCACGGGTGGCTACTACCATGGTATGGACTCCACCCAGCCCTCCCCGGACCAGTCAGGCCTGGACTTGGCGGGCATTAAGCACATCAAGCAGGAGCCGGTGTACGACCTGACCCCTGTGGCTAACCTGTTCAACTATAGCACCTACCAGGACAGTCAGCTGGCGCACAGCAATGTCAGCATGGGAGAGCTAGGTAACTAAGGGTTACTGTTAAGTTCATTCAAAGATATCAAATTTGTCCGTCAGTGCCCCCTCGAAAACATGCATGATGCCGTCTCTGAGTGAGTGTTGCATAGTGCAGGAAGATACCAGGCCTTAATTGATGATTTGAATAGGAGGGTGTCATGGTGAGGCTAAAGGAGTGTGAGTCAGTGTGATAAGCTGTGTGTGGGACAGGAGATCAAACAGGCTTAGGGAGAGAGGGAGGAAGAGAGAGAGAGAGAGAGAGAGAGAGAGAGAAAGAAAGAGGGAGGGAAGAAGAGAGAGATAGAAAGAGAGGGAGGGAGGAAGAGAGAGAGAAAGAGAGCGAGAGAAAGCTGTGCATGCGTCATATTTAAGCTTAGCCCATCAATGCAAGAAACCCCCATTGAGAGTGTGGCCTGCCTTAATGTGTGGCCTGCCTTACTAAGGCTGTAATGTCAATTTAGTGGAACACAGTTTTACTAGTGCATTCCATATTTGAGTTGTCACACATCTACTCGGATGGAGGTATACAATACATTCCCTGATTCTTGTAAACATCGGTTCTGCTGTTTTCTATACCCCGTTTCAATTAGCGCCAACATTCAAACAAACAAAAATTACATTTCTACAATACAGATTAAAATGATGCTACATAAAAAGTAACCTGGTCTCAAAGCCTGGTAGACGAGACCACATACAAAGCTGTGTGAAGACTGAAACTTTGGGAGGTTGAACACAGCTAAATAAAGGTGCAATAATTTTCACTAAACTTATGATCGGTTCATCAGTTTCACGCTCCCATAGACAATGAATGATAAGCTACCATTTTGCTCAAATTTGTGTGTGACTGTCTCTTCTCTGTCCTCTCCCTCCATAGATCGTATCGCCCAGAACATTATAAAGTCTCACCTGGAGACCTGTCAATACACAGCAGATGAGCTGCAGCAGCTGGCCTGGCAAACACACTCCTACGATGACATCAAGATGTACCAGAGCAAAGTGAGTGTGTGACCAGTGTATGTCTGTGTGTTCCTTGTGACCAGTGTGTGTTTGTGTGTGTCTGTGTGTTCCTTCTGACCAGCTGACTTTGCACTGCTCACTTACCTACAACCTCTGAGCACCCCCCCCCCCCCCCCAACTCCATTGTCATCCAATGCCTCTTTTCTCCGCTATACACCCTCCAACTCCATTGTCATCCAATGTCTCTTTCCTCCCCTATACACCCCCCAACTCTAGTATAAATATATATATATTTTAAATGTATGCACTTTTTACTGTAAGTCATTTGGATAAGAGTGTCTACAAAAAAAAACGAAAAAACATTTCATCCAATGTCTCTTTCCTCCCCTTTATTCACTATTTAAATGTCTCTTTCCTCTCCTTTATTCACTATTTAAATGTCTCTTTCCTCCCCTTTATTCACTATTTAAATGTCTCTTTCCTCCCCTGTATTCACTATTTACATGTCTCTTTCCTCCCCTTTATTCACTATTTACATGTCTCTTTCCTCCCCTTTATTCACTATTTACATGTCTCTTTCCTCCCCTTTATTCACTATTTACATGTCTCTTTCCTCTCCTTTATTCACTATTTAAATGTCTCTTTCCTCCCCTTTATTCACTATTTAAATGTCTCTTTCCTCCCCTTTATTCACTATTTACATGTCTCTTTCCTCTCCTTTATTCACTATTTAAATGTCTCTTTCCTCCCCTTTATTCACTATTTACATGTCTCTTTCCTCTCCTTTATTCACTATTTAAATGTCTCTTTCCTCCTCTATATTCACTATTTAAATGTCTCTTTCCTCCCCTTTATTCACTATTTAAATGTCTCTTTCCTCCCCTTTATTCACTATTTACATGTCTCTTTCCTCCCGTTTATTCACTATTTACATGTCTCTTTCCTCCCCTTTATTCACTATTTACATGTCTCTTTCCTCCCCTTTATTCACTATTTACATGTCTCTTTCCTCTCCTTTATTCACTATTTAAATGTCTCTTTCCTCCCCTTTATTCACTATTTAAATGTCTCTTTCCTCCCCTTTATTCACTATTTACATGTCTCTTTCCTCTCCTTTATTCACTATTTAAATGTCTCTTTCCTCCCCTTTATTCACTATTTAAATGTCTCTTTCCTCCCCTTTATTCACTATTTACATGTCTCTTTCCTCTCCTTTATTCACTATTTAAATGTCTTTTTCCTCTCCTTTATTCACTATTTAAATGTCTCTTTCCTCCCCTTTATTCACTATTTACATGTCTCTTTCCTCTCCTTTATTCACTATTTAAATGTCTTTTTCCTCTCCTTTATTCACTATTTAAATGTCTCTTTCCTCCCCTATATTCACTATAAATGTCTCTTTCCTCCCCTATATTCACTATAAATGTCTCTTTCCTCCACTTTATTCACTATTTACATGTCTCTTTCCTCCCCTTTATTCACTATTTAAATGTCTCTTTCCTCCCCTTTATTCACTATTTAAATGTCTCTTTCCTCTCCTTTATTCACTATTTAAATGTCTCTTTCCTCCCCTATATTCACTATAAATGTCTCTTTCCTCCCCTATATTCACTATAAATGTCTCTTTCCTCCCCTATATTCACTATAAATGTCTCTTTCCTCCCCTATATTCACTATTTAAATGTCTCTTTCCTCCCCTTTATTCACTATTTAAATGTCTCTTTCCTCTCCTTTATTCACTATTTAAATGTCTCTTTCCTCCCCTATACTCACTATTGAAATGTCTTTTTCCTCCCCTATTATCACTATTTAAATCTCTTTTTTTTTTAGTATCTCACCTCCCACTTTTTCTCTTTTCTTTCTCAAGTTCTTTCTCTGCTCGTTTCTCCTTCTTCTGTTTCTCTCTCTCGCTCCTCCTCTCTGCCTGTGTGTGTGTGTCTATGTAACAGAGCAGTAGTTCCTTTACCACTGTGACCTCTCTCATTCCTCTGTGTCTAATGGATTATGGGTCATTACAGAAGAACCCTTTGAGATATTCTCCATGGAGATTCATCCTACAGCTAGAAACTATAGAACACAAAGACAACTTGCTGATATTGTACTTTGGATATTCCGAGTAGCGATGGAGCTGACTATTTTACAAGTATTCATTTGATAAAAATTCCTGTCTTTGTAGTGTACTTCATTGAACAGCACAAAGGGGTGACCCAAATACAACTCTTCTGCATGGCTTGTTGTGTGCACAGTCCTGTGGCATAAACATGTGGGTGAAATACTGTTTGTGTTTGCACAAGTGCTATAGTAGTGTTTCAAAGTTGTGTTTATGATATGTACACAGCTGTCATAACAGTGTCGATTTGTCTGTGGAGATGTCCCTACCTCCTTACTTCATTTGCACACACTGTATACATATTTTTCTATTGTGTTATTGACTGTATGTTTGTTTATCCCATGTGTAACTCTGTGTTGTTGTTTTTGTCGCACTGCTTTGCTTTGTCTTGGCCACGTCGCAGTTGTAAATGAGAACTTGTTCTCAACTAGCCTACCTGGTTAAATAAAGGGGAAATAAAAATAAAAACATAGCAAAGTGTGTGTTTCTTTGCAGACGCGAGACGTGCTGTGGCAGCAGTGTGCCATCCAGATCACCCATTCCATCCAGTATGTGGTGGAGTTTGCCAAGCGCATCTCAGGCTTCATGGAGCTTTGCCAGAACGACCAGATCCTCCTGCTCAAGTCAGGTGACCTCACCCTGCTTGCCCATTGGAAACAAGTCTCCTGGTTGAAACAGCGTTGTTTCCACCTCCTTTCAACAAAAACATACAACAAATGGTGACAAGACAATATTGTATCAATGTGGGAAAAGGTATTAGATTTGCAAAAAGACTAACATCTTTCTTTGTCTCTCTCTAGGTTGTCTGGAGGTGGTCCTGGTTAGAATGTGTCGGGCGTTTAACCCTCTCAACAACACGGTGCTGTTTGAGGGGAAGTATGGGGGCATGCAGATGTTCAAAGCACTAGGTAAGGCACTGCTGCTAGTGATACTGTACCGCCTCCATCTACGGCCATCTAAGTAGCATGATGTACTACAGTACTCATAATGCTCTGGACAAGATATTGGGTAGTCTCTGACCTGACCCTGAACTCTGATTTGTTACATATTACATTCATAGAAGTAACAGAATTGCACACATAACTGTAGTAGGATGGGAAAACACTTCAGTGTATAGTTTGTATGAGTGTTTCTCTGTTCACTGTATTCTTATTTTTCATGAGACTACAGCATAACTATGAGACTACAGCATAACTATGAGACTACAGTATAACTATGAGACTACAACATAGCTATGAGACTACAGTATAACTATGAGACTACAACATAGCTATGAGACTACAGTATAACTATGAGACTACAACATAGCTATGAGACTACAGTATAACTATGAGACTACAACATAGCTATGAGACTACATCATAACTATGAGACTACAGTATAACTATGAGACTACAACATAGCTATGAGACTACAGTATAACTATGAGACTACAACATAGCTATGAGACTACAGTATAACTATGAGACTACAACATAACTATGAGACTACAACATAACTATGAGACTACAACATAACTATGAGACTACAACATAACTATGAGACTACAGTATAACTATGAGACTACAGTATAACTATGAGACTACAGTATAACTATGAGACTAGAGTATAACTATGAGACTAGAGCATAACTATGAGACTACAGTATAACTATGAGACTACAACATAACTATGAGACTACAGTATAACTATGAGACTACAGTATAACTATGAGACTACAGTATAACTATGAGACTAGAGTATAACTATGAGACTACAGCATAACTATGAGACTACAGTATAACTATGAGACTACAGCATAACTATGAGACTACAGTATAACTATGAGACTACAGTATAACTATGAGACTACAGTATAACTGAGACTACAGTATAACTATGAGACTACAGTATAACTGAGACTACAGTATAACTATGAGACTACAGCATAACTATGAGACTACAACATAACTATGAGACAACATAACTATGAGACTACAGCATAACTATGAGACTACAGTATAACTATGAGACTACAGTATAACTATGAGACTACAGTATAACTATGAGACTACAGTTTAACTATGAGACTACAGTATAACTATGAGACTACAGCATAACTATGAGACTACAACATAACTATGAGACTACAGCATAACTATGAGACTACAGCATAACTATGAGACTACAACATAACTATGAGACTACAGTATAACTATGAGACTACAGCATAACTATGAGACTACAGTATAACTATGAGACTACAGCATAACTATGAGAATACAGCATAACTATGAGACTACAGCATAACTATGAGACTACAACATAACTATGAGACTACAGCATAACTATGAGACTACAGTATAACTATGAGACTACAACATAACTATGAGACTACAGTATAACTATGAGACTACAGTATAACTATGAGACCACAGTATAACTATGAGACTACAACATAGCTATGAGACTACAGTAAACTATGAGACTACAGTATAAATATGAGACTGCAACATAACTATGAGACTACAGTATACGGCAAGTATACAGGTAACGAGTGGAGGACAGAGGAGCCTCTTAAAGAAGAAGTTACAGGTCTGTGAGAGCCAGAAATCTTGCTTGTTTGTAGGTGACCAAATACTTATTTTCCACCATAATTTGCAAATAAATTCATTAAATATCCTACAATGTGATTTTCTGGATTTTTTTATTCTAATTTTGTCTGTCATAGTTGAAGTGTACCTATGATGAAAATTACAGGCCTCTCTCATCTTTTTAAGTTGGAGAACTTGCACAATTGGTGGCTGACTAAATACTTTTTTGCCCCACTGTAACTATGAGACTACAGTATAGCTATGAGACTACAGTATAACTATGAGACTACAGTAGAACTATGAGACTACAGTATAACTATGAGACTATAGTATAACCCTGAGACTACAGCATAACTATGAGACTACAGCATAACTATGAGACTACAGCATAACTATGAGACTACAGCATGTTATTCTATATTGACCGCCTCGTTATTAACTCTCACAGGCTGTGACGACCTGGTCAGCGCTGTGTTTGACTTTGCCAAGAGTCTGTGCTCTCTGCAGCTCACTGAGGAGGAGATCGCTCTGTTCTCTGCAGCAGTGCTCATCTCCACAGGTTAGTACAGACTACTCACGGCCACAGTTACCTTCTGCTGCCACCTACAGGCAGACCTTACTGAGGCACTGCCTGGATGGAGAATGCTGCTGTCAACACAGTGATTGACATGTGCTGCATTCGTGAAGCTGTCTTTATTATAAGTAAGACAGACACAGTGACTGACGTGATGTTGGTGTGTGTTCCTCTGTCAGACCGTCCATGGCTGATGGAACCCAGGAAGGTGCAAAAGCTCCAGGAGAAGATCTACTTTGCGCTGCAGCACATCATGCAGAAGAACCACATGGACGAGGACGCGCTGGCTAAGGTAGGGCGCATCACCGCGGCGCATCACAGCGCCTCATACAGTACAGCAGTTGTGGGGCTTCACATTGGCATCAAAGGGGTTCATTACCTAGGCACTGTTCGATGGCAGTGTGTTTCAAACAACCCTTTTCACTTTAGCTGCAGTTTTCATGTACATACTGAGACTTTAGTTAGGTTATGATCTGGATTTCTTGACCCATCAACCTTGACCTCTGACCCCTCTGTGTCCTCTGTAGCTGATTGGTCGGATACCCATGCTGTCGGCCGTGTGTACTCTCCACACCGAGGAGCTGCAGGCCTTCCAGCAGCTTCACCCTGAGACGGTGAACGTGCTCTTCCCCCCGCTCTACAAGGAGCTGTTCAATCCCGACCCCAATGCAGCGATCACCATGCCCAAGTGACTTCCTATGGTCCAACCCCAGAGAGTGGACCACAACGTGACCGCGGACGCATCATTAACGCAACGGCAAAGCAGCCCGGACCCCAGGCCCGAACCATCCAGACACTTACAGCCGCAAACACTAGGAATGTCCAGCACTTATCCAACCCTATTCACCGATACAGTCTAAAGAATGTATATAACGCACCCATGACCACGGGGCTCTTCAGAACTGACCAGAAATGTACAGACTTTAACTAGCTAATTTAAGCTGTCTTTTAACTGGGTAAGTTCATTTGTTTATTTTAGTTTTTTTTTTACATGAAATTGTGATATTGAAGATGGGGGAGGGATTCGTGTGATTCAGAAAAGGTATTGTAGATATTATGTAGTGAAGAACGGATTCCAGTATTACATCTTCTGTTAATATTTTAGTCTTCATTTAAAACTGTAGCAGCCCTATGTGGCTGATATCTTGTCTGTTTTGTTATTTAATATTTTCATGTGTACAGAATTTGTAAAGTTAAAAAGAGACTTGTTAAAGAATATTGGGGTAAACCTGGGAGGTAATTTTGGTATGTCGAGAAAGCCTTGTCTGGGCTCTGTTGATACGTGAAGAGGGTATTGCATCTTTCAGTTCGGAACTATCAAACTGTAAAAGAAGGATTTAAACAATTATGGCTACTTTTCAAGGTGAAGATATGTATATAAATATTATATTTTGCGTGAAAAAAAAGATTTTGTCAGACTGCCATCCTGTCAATCATTTTTTGTCGCTGCAATAACTCTATTGAACAATCAGATCAAATGACAGATTATTAGGAGTACCTCTCCCCCCCAGCCCCCCTAAACCCACCACCACCTCTTACCACACCACCCACCACCACCTCTTACCACACCACACACCCCCACCTCTTACCACACCACCCACCTCCACCTCTTACCACACCACCCACCACCTCTTACCACACCACCCACCCCCACATCTTACCACACCACCCACCCCACCTCTTACCACACCACACACCCCCACCTCTTACCACACCACCCACCACCTCTTACCACACCACCCACCCCCACATCTTACCACACCACCCACCCCACCTCTTACCACACCACACACCCCCACCTCTTACCACACCACACACCCCCACCTCTTACCACACCACCCACCACCTCTTACCACACCACCCACCCCCACCTCTTACCACACCACCCACCACCTCTTACCACACCACACACCCCCACATCTTACCACACCACCCACCACCTCTTACCACACCACACACCCCCACATCTTACCACACCACCCACCCCACCTCTTACCACACCACACACCCCCACCTCTTACCACACCACCCACCACCTCTTACCACACCACCCACCCCCACCTCTTACCACACCACACACCCCCACCTCTTACCACACCACACACCCCCACCTCTTACCACACCACACACCCCCACCTCTTACCACACCACACACCACCACCTCTTACCACACCACCCACCCCACCTCTTACCACACCACACACCCCCACCTCTTACCACACCACACACCACCACCTCTTACCACACCACCCACCCCACCTCTTACCACACCACACACCCCCACCTCTTACCACACCACCCACCACCTCTTACCACACCACCCACCACCTCTTACCACACCACCCACCCCCACCTCTTACCACACCACCCACCCCCACCTCTTACCACACCACACACCACCACCTCTTACCACACCACCCACCACCTCTTACCACACCACCCACCCCCACCTCTTACCACACCACCCACCCCCACCTCTTACCACACCACACACCCCCACCTCTTACCACACCACCCACCACCTCTTACCACACCACACACCCCCACCTCTTACCACACCACCCACCACCTCTTACCACACCACCCCCCCCCACATCTTACCACACCACCCACCCCACCTCTTACCACACCACACACCACCACCTCTTACCACACCACCCACCCCCACCTCTTACCACACCACCCACCCCCATCTCTTACCACACCACCCACCCCCACCTCTTACCACACCACCCACCCCACCTCTTACCACACCACACACCCCCACCTCTTACCACACCACCCACCCCCACCTCTTACCACACCACCAACCTAGCTAAAACTAGTGTGTTGGTCTTAGTGTCTTTTCATGAGGGCATACCTAGTCAGTGAATAAGAAACCAAGTCACTTCATGAACCTCTTCCTCTCAATGTGTCAATGTGGAGGCTATATACAGGGGGTACCGGTACAGAGTCAATGTGGAGGCTATATACAGGGGGTACCGGTACAGAGTCAATGTGGAGGCTATATACAGGGGGTATCAGTACAGAGTCAATGTGGAGGCTATATACAGGGGGTACCGGTACAGAGTCAACGTGTGGGGGCACCGGTGTCGAGGTAATTGAGATAATTATGTACATGCAGGTAGGGTTGTTAAAGTGGCTATGCATAGGTAATAAATAGTCTGGGTAGCCATTTGATTAGCTGTTCATGAGTGTTATGGCTTGGGGGTAGAAGCTGTTTAGAAGCCCCTTGGCCCTAGACTTGGCGCTCTGATACCACTTGCCGTGCGGTAGCAGAGAGAACAGTCTATGACTAGGGTGGCTGGAGTCTTTGACCATTTTTAGGGCCTTCCTCTGACACATTCCTCTGGTATAGAGGTCCTGGATGTCAGGAAGCTTGGCCCCGGTGATGTACTGGGCCGTATGCACTACCCTCTGTAGTGCCTTGCGGACGGAGGCCGAGCAGTTGCCATACCAGGCAGTGACGCAACCCGTCAGGATGCTCTCGATGGTGCAGCTGTAAAATATTTTGAGGATTGTAGGGTCTGTAAGGCACTGAGATACAGTGCCTTAGACCGCTGCGCCACTCTACTGACATTATTCAGACGTTTCATCTTTCAGATTCAAGTTGACACTTGAAACCTATTCCACACTACATAGTTCTCTCTGGGACTGTAGTTCTTGCATTGCTTATTATAGAACACTTTTCCAGATCCTAAAAAAACAGGGTAATATATATTTTTCACTGAAACATTTGCAACTTAAAGTTGCAATACATTGAACAATCTTAACACTAAACTATGATAGACAATCACTTCAATTTAAATGTTAATGTTGAAGATCTTCAAGGATTCCCTTACACTTTCCCAAACCCTTCCCATATGCTGTGAACACTATCATCCTCCATATACAGAGTGTGAAGTTAGAGGTCAGTGGCTTGTTAAAGACAATCACTTGTGTCTCGATGCACTACACAGCATCTCTCTCAGGGAGCAACTCTTTTTCTATCTTTGAATAAAAAGAGTTTGAATATTTTTGAAAATGTAAGCGTTTTTTGGATATATAAATACGCTGGTGGCTCCCAGCGAAGGAAGCTACCCAGACAAGGCTTTGGGGGGATGTGTGTGTGTGTCTGCGTGTGATAGGATCTGTGTGTGGGGATAAATTCACTGTCCGGATGCATTTTGAGTCCATATAATGGGGAGAGCCTATTCTACAAAAGTCCCAGAAAATCATGTTCCTGCAATCATAAACCCACCCCGGTTCAAGATGTACTGGTTGTTTTACAATGAAGGAAGATCATAACTAAGCTGGCGTCCACCCATTCCATGCCTTTAGGACAGTGAATTCAACCCAACTTTGTTTTTATTTTCCCCTGCAAGACTGTGAATCAGGGGTTTAGGGTGGGGTTGGTAATCTGAGTGACAAATAAACACTGTAAGGTACTGTAGCAATAATAACTGGAAAGCATTTACTACTGTCATGTTTGCATTGTACAATTATTTTAATTTTATTACTATTATTATTATTGTTGTTATTGCTATTATTACTACTATAATACTATTAGTCTATTGTTGTTCTGTTATCTTTGCATGCTGTTTCATGGCAATGAAACATGGGGGCTTTTAGGTTTTCTCATGCGATGCTGTGGGTCAGGGGTCGGGGATATTTTTTATTCTGAATGTTATGGAGTATTGTGTTCAGCGTGAGGGACTGAACGCATCATGCACCTTTTACTCCATCAACAGAGACACCACAGAGCACAGGCAAAAGGTGGTACCCTAACGAGACCACAAAGTGCACTGACATTTTATAGACTTGGTCAAAAACATTTCATATACTTAGTCAAAAACATCTCCTTAGAGAACCTGTGTGTGTGTGTGTGGAGATGGAGGCTGAAAGAGAGTGAATGAACAAAGAGTAGGTTCTTTACTCTATTGCGCTTTATAAACTTTCTTAATGCATTATACATGCGTGCAACTGGAGTAGTGTTAAACATGTTTAATTTATTCATTAGAATGTCCTTGCGTCCCATGATGAGAAAGTCAAGTACAGTAAGTGCAGCAACTGTGACCAAAACCCTTAAAAAAGGTACTTGGGGTACAAACACTTTTTTAAACGGACTAACTAAAACATAAAAGTTTTTTCAAGTGCCATAGTTAGAGAGGAGGTTGCTGGATTAGTGAAATGGGAAATAGTTTCTTTACTGTGTGAGTTTACTTGAGAACCAATCAAAAAGGGGAATTTTGAGGCAAGTGTGTATTTGATTACATTGAATTGTTTGTTTGTTTGTTTGCATTTTTCACTTCGTGAGTCGGCTCGAACATCGGAACTTTGACACAGCTTTATGTCCCCGAAGCTCACATGTAGACCTGTGTGTGTGTGCGTGTGCGTGTGTGTGCGTGTGTCATAAATTAAGAGCTTTGATGATCCAGTTGTGTCAAAGTTCTGAGTTGTCCTGAGGTATCTCAGTGTCTCCTCCTTCGAGATGTAAATAAACAAGTCAAGGTCTGAAGTGAGTTTTGTTAAATTCTATATTTTATCGCTTTTGTAGACATTTCTTTGTGGGAACAAAAATAAAGGACATTTTATGGATGTATTTCTGGCTCGTTCTTTTTCCATTGTACTGCGCACGCACACACGCACACACACACACACACACACACGCGCGCATTTATGTAGAGTTTTTGTGGACAAACAAACTGGCATTTTAAGGGTTAGATACTCTTCAGAACTGCTCTTTAAGTGAAGGACTATAGCAACAACAACAAAAAAAGATGTGCTATCCATTGTGATGATTTGAATAATCTGAGTCTGAGCAGTGTGAATTCCAACCATCTTGTATTAGCGTTCTCATTCTGAATTTAAGCCATAACATAAGCCATGCTTCAGTCCAGCTGTGTCGATGCTTAATTCTAGTTTTGTAATCACTTGTAACATAATCAGCATAACAATATATTTCAGTATTGCTAAATACAAAAATATGATTTCACACATGTACAACAGTGTTTGAAAACAGGAAAATATATATTTGATGAAATTGAGAGGGGATGTTTTGCTGAAAAACAAATTCCAGATTGTAGTTTTGACTCTGATGAATAATTTGTTTTGTTTAACATTCAGTTGAGCCCAGCCTGAAGAACATGGTCCATGTGAAAGGTTTCAACATGTCACTTAAATACAGCTTTTCCTTGCTACGCTTGTCGTTCAGCTTTTATAACACTTGAAATACCCTAATAGTCTGGGACCTTAAAAAAAAAAAAAACAACATTTTGAAGCAGATATAAGCATGACATTTGGTACAACAATTCCTCAGGGGATCTGAAAACATCCCAGAAGGTCTGCCCGTTTGAAACTTAACAAGGAAGGTGAGTTATTGTGAACATTCAAAATGGCTGCCATAATAGCTGGTATTTCACCATAAAAACTGTTATGCAACAGATAAAAACATGACATCTGGTATAAACATTCCTCAGATGATATGAAAAGATCATAAAAGTGGTGCTCATTTCAAAATTAACCAGGAGTTCATTTAAACAGAACAGAGAACAAACAAAATATCTTGGTGTATGAAAACACCTTCCTAGGATGCCCTCTGCATCATGTCTAATGATACATAACATTACAATAAGGCAAAGTGTTTGATTGATTAATAGGTTACCTGTGGCACAACAGACACTGCGGCCTCCCTCCACTATGCACTCCATAGGCGGAATGAATGCAAGACTACAGCATCTGGCTTGCTGCTGAGACTTCTGCAATGTAAACTGCTGTTTCAACAAAAGCCCTACCAGACATCTAACACAAGATTTAGTCCACATAAAGCTACACAATGTACACTATCCATTCAAACCAACCAAGTGAGTGCTTTCCTTCCTGGGTAGAAGTTACCCGTGTACACCTCTGGATCCGCTTAGCATCTCCAGATCCTAACCATAACCATTTGGGGAGGAAAACACAAAAGTGACATTAAATCAGTGTCTATGCTTTAAGGGCAACTTCATCCCACCTGAACCAGAGGTTAGGATGGCGTACTTCTGCTTCCGGATCAGAGGTTAGGATGGCGTACTTCTGCTTCCGGATCAGAGGTTAGGATGGCATACTTCTGCTTCGGGATCAGAGGTTAGGATGGCGTACTTTGGCTTCCGGATCAGAGGTTAGGATGGCGTACTTCTGCTTCCGGATCAGAGGTTAGGATGGCGTACTTCTGCTTCGGGATCAGAGGTTAGGATGGCGTACTTCTGCTTCCGGATCAGAGGTTAGGATGGCGTACTTCTGCTTCGGGATCAGAGGTTAGGATGGCGTACTTCTGCTTCCGGATCAGAGGTTAGGATGGCGTACTTCTGCTTCCGGATCAGAGGTTACATCCTAGTCATGATCAATCCACTCTCCTTTTCAAAAGGCCTGTGTTCTGTTTTCCCGTGGATGTCTGTGCTCCTCCTCAAATCTGACAACACAAACATCAATCAGCTACATGGCACTTTATACAGTCATTACCACTAAAAAGAGGATTTGATCAGGCCAGAGAGGAAGTCCATGGATTTTTCATGAATAATTTGTTTTGAATTGATGGGAATCTTGGAGAGGACACAAGAAGAAGAAAAAACAAGAAGAAAAAAACAAACCACCTTTGAAAAGATCAAAACAAGAATGGCTGAATGTTTGCATGTTTGTTTGCTTGCTTGTTTGTTTTTGAGTGAATTTCCGAGGCGATGCTCCCTCTAGATGCTGGTATCATGCGTCTCGTGTCTACTCAGCGATTGCAATTAATATCTAATCAAAGCTAATTTCTCCACAGCACAAAGCCCTGTTTAATATGTAATCAAAGAGAGCTCAGCACACCGCACAAAGCAAGTCCCTCCCCCTGCCTCCAATGCTCTGTTGTCATTTAAATAAATGCTTCCCTTGGCCTAATTAGCCGGTTCTATCTTCATTTGAAGTTCTGGGCTTAATCTCAGGCCAGCGAACCTCCCGAGTGACGACATAAAGGTGACACACACACGTAAGAAGTCCACTCTCCGACTACACATGCCTAACAGACCACACATTCTCACACATTACACACACCCACAATCCTCTATAATCCCCATATAAAAGTGGCGGTCTGAAGGGTTCCTTTCTCTCACCTGAGAGTCCGAGGTTCTCGCAGCAGGAGTTGCAGGTGTGCTTGATGACAAAGCTGTGGATGGCAGCGTCTCCCAGGTTAGAAGGACCAAACACCATGTCATCACTCGAGCTACAGGAAGGCAAGGGAAAAAAGAGGGAAGGACAAAATAAACATATCTCACATGTCTTTAGACCTCAAAAGAATGGATGTCAAGATGGCAATAAGTGTCAGTGTTACACACTGAACCTCCACTGTACGAGGCAGGTACCTTGTGTCTTCTGCTCGGATGACCGATGGGTCTGTAAGCTCCGATCCCACTCCTGTGAAAGATTTAGGAGGGGAAAGAGAGGTTTCAGTTCAATGTAGTAGTTTACAGGACAAACCCTGTGAAGTGATGTCATTGCAAAATAAATCTATCCATAGTCAGACAGACAGCTCAACAGAATGGGATAGACAGACAGCTCAACAGAATGGGATGGACAGACAGACAGACAGACCCTGTAAGTCCAACACCAGCAGTTCCCTGCAGGAGTATTGGTAGGTCCAGTGGGAGAAGGCCAGGAGCGTTTCCTCCATCCCACAGCAGGGGGCGATCTCCTCTCCTGTGTTATTATTGTACTTCCTGAAATCTCCCGTCATGTTCCTCTCGATGGTCAACCACTGGCCGTCAGAGTGCCAGTGAAGAAGAGACATGTCCAGGAACCTAGGAGGGAGACGCACATTCATAACACATGTAACACGCACACATACTGTAATTCCATAGATATACACATATCATATGTGCTTAACCTCTCTGGGATATGTGGGACGCGTCCCACCTGGCCAAAAGCCAGGGAAAATGCAGAGCGCCAAATTCAAATAAATTACTATAAAAATCAAACTTTCATTAAATCACACATGTAAGATAGAAAATTAAAGCTACACTTGTTGTGAATCCAGCCAACATGTCAGATTTCAAAAAGGCTTTTCGGCAAAAGCAAACGATGCTATTATCTGAGGATAGCACCTCCGTAAACAAAGAGAGAAAACATATTTCAACCCTGCAGGCGCGACACAAAATGCAGAAATAAAAATATAATTAATGTCTTACCTTTGACGAGCTTCTTTTTTTGGCACTCCAATATGTCCCATTAACATCACAAATGGTCCTTTTGTTCGATTAATTCCGTCGATATATATCCAAAATGTCAATTTATTCGGCACGTTTGATCCAGAAAAACACCGGTTCCAACTTGCGCAACGTGACTACAAAATATCTCAAAAGTTACCTGTAAACTTTGCCAAAACATTTCAAACTACTTTTGTAATACAACTTTATTTTTTTATTTTTTTATTTTACCAATTTTTCTCCCCAATTTCGTGGTATCCAATTGTTTTAGTATCTATCTTGTCTCATTGCTACAACTCCCGTACGAGCTCGGGAGAGACGAAGGTTGAAAGCCATGCGTCCTCCGATACACAACCCAACCAAGCCGCACTGCTTCTTAACACAGCGCGCATCCAACCCGGAAGCCAGCCGCACCAATGTGTCGGAGGAAACACCGTGCACCTGGCAACCTTGGTTAGCGCGCAGGAGTCACTGGTGCGCGATGAGACAAGGACATCCCTACCGGCCAAGCCCTCCCTAACCCGGACAACGCTAGGCCAATTGTGCGTCGCCCCACGGACCTCCCGGTCGCGGCCGGTTACGACAGAGCCTGGGCGAGAACCCAGAGTCTCTGATGGCACAGCTGGCGCTGCAGTACAGCGCCCTTAACCACTGCGCCACCCGGGAGGCCCCTTTAGGTATTTTTTTACCTAAATAATCGATAACATTGAAGACGGGATGATCTCTGTTCAATACAGGAAGAAAAACTGTAGCTAGTTTTCTGGTCACGCACCTTTATCTAACAGTACACTTCAAGTGACCCTCGTTCAAGATGGCCGTACAGCTTCATTACACAAAGGAATAACCTCAACCAATTTCTAAAGACTGTTGACATTCAGTAGAAGCGATAGGAACTGCAAAAAGGAATTGAAAAGAGAGTGACCTCAAAAACAAAATATCTGAATGGTCGTCGGAATTTCGCCTGCTAAATAAGTTGTGTTATACTCACAGACATGATTCAAACAGTTTTAGAAACTTCAGAGTGTTTTCTATCCAAATCTACCAATAATATGCATATCTTATCTTCTGGGGATGAGTAGCAGGCAGTTGAGTTTGGGCATGCATTTCATCCGGAAGTGAAAATACTGCCCCGTCACCAAGAAGTTAACATAGTAAGGGGGAAACGAGGTGAGTTTACCCCTTACTATGTTAAACACTTTGAGTATCTCAGTTGGTAGAAAGACACTATATAATCCAATCCACTATTATTATTATTACATGTGCACACACACACACACACACACACACACACACACACACACACACACACACACACACACACACACACACACACACACACACACACACACACACACACACACACACACACACACACACACACACACACACACACACGTGTACTAGTACTGAGTTCTAGAGTTGAGTACCAACCTTGGAGAATGAGGCATGTTTTCTGGTTTTACTTGGTTGAACACATGCATGAGTTTCTGAGCAGCTCTCTGTTGCTGTATCTCCTGTAAGGACAAAAACAGAAGGCCAGAATGATGCTATTAAGGGATGTAACAAATGCCAAGTAAAACATGAGGGTAAAAAAGAGGAGAGCGCATAACAAAAACAAGGTGATGTTCCGCCTTGTTGTGGAAAATGGATGGCCCAGAGTGTATGACCTGACCAGGAAAAGATCTGTCTTACAATAACCAGGGCCCAGAGTGTATGACCTGACCAGGAAAAGATCTGTCTTACAATAACCAGGGCCCAGAGTGTATGACCTGACCAGGAAAAGATCTCAAATCAAATCAAATCTTATTGGTCACATACTCATGGTTAGCAGATGTTAATGCGAGTGTAGCGAAATGCTTGTCTTACAATAACCAGGGCCCAGAGTTTATGTTTAACGGGTCTTGTGGTCAGAAACTTCTGACCCTAAAAACAAACTATGATGTTATATACTGTATGTACATATATATTAAGTTTATACCCGCAGACAGAGTTGGAGGGTGGTGTCGCTGTGGAAGACCCTCTGCCAGGTGCAGACCACATCGGGCTGGATGGCTTTGACCACATACACGCAGCCCACCCTCAGGACATCCCTCTCGGCCCAGGTGCAAAGTACGAGCATGGCCCTGCGCAGCCCCCCATCTAGACAGCCCTCGCTGGACAGCGGCTGCAGCACCGCAGACAGCCCCTTGGATGACCAGTAGGATATGGAGGACTCCGGGCCTGCAGCTTCAACCTCCTCCAGGGTGTAGACACTCACCTCCTCTCCCGCTGCCAGGGACCATGCAACCACGGGGAAGATGGGTATTAGGGAGGCAATGGCATGCTTTTGAATACACCCAAAACAGAAACAATCAATTTCCACTAGCATTATTCTTTACAAATGCTAGTGAGATCATTCTAGAAATGGCTTAAAAACCAGCTAACAAATTTAAGAACTGTTTGGAGAAACAACCACACCCTAGGGAGTCTAAAATAATTGAAACGTCAAAAACTATCCCTTTAACATGATTGGCTAATGACTTACCCATTATGGAGACAGGTGTGAAAGGTATGGTGTGAGCAAGCCTCATCAGGTTGTTCCTTTCCATGGCTAACACGACCACCACACATTTACAACACAACATACGATTAACATTTACATTTGAGTCATTTAGCAGGCGCTCTTATCTAGCTTCTTACAGTTTGTGCATTCATCTTAAAATAGCTAGGTGCTACATCCACATATCACTGTCATAGTAAGTACATTTTACCTCAATAAAGTAGCTATCAGCAAAGTCAGAGTTAGTAAGGGAGGAGGGGGGGGGTTAAGTTGGGGTGTAAGTTCACGAAAGGCACAACACAGAGTAATACGATGTAATGCAACATAACTAGACAAAAACAGGTCCTATAATTTAGCTATCAGATCTATTTTTTTGTGTAGGATTTATGTGATTGTTGGGGAGCACCTGAGTAGTGTGGGTCCAGGTCTTCTGTGGATTGAAATGTAGAGGATTTTACTAACAGACAAACAAACACGGCGAAAACAACCACGACAGACCAAAACATGAACGATTATAGTTAACAATTCCTCTTTTGCTTAGGAAGGTAAATATTCTAGCGGAGGAGAAGCTAAGAAAAATAAAGACAAGGAAAACTAATAGGTGTGATTTATTTTCTTTTTTTCCTTTAAAAAAAATACAAGCCATTAATACAGACAATGAATCAGGTTGCCTACCTTCACGTGCGATCCCACTTCGCACTCTACAACAGAAGAACATACAGAAGTCACACAACTATCCCACACAACTTCAGTACTTCCACAGTGACCACTTTCTCCACAACTCTATCTAACCCTAACTCTAGCCCTAACATTAACCCTTATCCTAACCCTAAACTTAACCCTTACCCTAACCTTAGCCCTAACCCAAACCTTTATTCTAAACCTAACATTAGCCCTAACCCAAACCTTTATTCTAAACCTAACCTTAGCCCTAACCCAAACCTTTATTCTAAACCTAACATTAGCCCTAACCCAAACCTTTATTCTAAACCTAACATTAGCCCTAACCCAAACCTTTATTCTAAACCTAACATTAGCCCTAACCCAAACCTTTATTCTAAACCTAACATTAGCCCTAACCCAAACCTTTATTCTAAACCTAACATTAGCCCTAACCCAAACCTTTATTCTAAACCTAACATTAGCCCTAACCCAAACCTTTATTCTAAACCTAACCTTAGCCCTAACCCAAACCTTTATTCTAAACCTAACATTAGCCCTAACCCAAACCTTTATTCTAAACCTAACATTAGCCCTAACCCAAACCTTTATTCTAAACCTAACATTAGCCCTAACCCAAACCTTTATTCTAAACCTAACATTAGCCCTAACCCAAACCTTTATTCTAAACCTAACATTAGCCCTAACCCAAACCTTTATTCTAAACCTAACATTAGCCCTAACCCAAACCTTTATTCTAAACCTAACCTTAGCCCTAACCCAAACCTTTATTCTAAACCTAACATTAGCCCTAACCCAAACCTTTATTCTAAACCTAACATTAGCCCTAACCCAAACCTTTATTCTAAACCTAACCTTAGCCCTAACCCAAACCTTTATTCTAAACCTAACATTAGCCCTAACCCAAACCTTTATTCTAAACCTAACATTAGCCCTAACCCAAACCTTTATTCTAAACCTAACATTAGCCCTAACCCAAACCTTTATTCTAAACCTAACATTAGCCCTAACCCAAACCTTTATTCTAAACCTAACCTTAGCCCTAACCCAAACCTTTATTCTAAACCTAACATTAGCCCTAACCCAAACCTTTATTCTAAACCTAACCTTAGCCCTAACCCAAACCTTTATTCTAAACCTAACATTAGCCCTAACCCAAACCTTTATTCTAAACCTAACATTAGCCCTAACCCAAACCTTTATTCTAAACCTAACATTAGCCCTAACCCAAACCTTTATTCTAAACCTAACCTTAGCCCTAACCCAAACCTTTATTCTAAACCTAACATTAGCCCTAACCCAAACCTTTATTCTAAACCTAACATTAGCCCTAACTGTAACCTTAGCAAGCAGTAGCTTAGCAACGGATAGTTTGTTGATAGCATGACCATCTGTAGATCATCTATATGCAACTATATCAAAATAAAAAGTGTAACCATGTTTTCTTTCAAATACTAGCTGCTAGCCAATCACTAGCAGCGGTTGATTGAGCTTGCCTGGCGCAATGGAACCAAAGGGATGGTCCCAAAAATGTTAATTCCGTCTATCCGGCACTCCAGGTAGGCTGAATCAAATGCTCAAAGTATTTTAAAGTTCAATAAAATGATTTGAACTCAGGTCTGGCTTTTTACACTACTAAGCAGAACCAGGCCGAGACAAACTGAGTTGCATGGAGATGGCATAGTTACTGTACGCATCCACCCTAGTAGCTGGAACCATGCTGAAAAGGATCATATGAAAAGGAAACATCCGAGCCAGCAGAGTTTGGTTCGGTTCAGCACATGTAAAAAGGGTAAATGTGATCTCCAGGTACCGTCCCATGCAGACTTACGAGGATCTGCAGCTGACAGAGCAGGCCCTGCTGGTCCACACGGACTGACTGGAGTCCTGCTGGACAAGAGCAGGAATTACATAACAGTTATTGCATTGCATCAATAAATGGTTGTTTGCCATGTCATCTACTACACAGTGGGGCATCAGATTGATATGTCATATGATGTGGTGAGCTGATATAGTAAACATCTATCCAGACTGAGTTTTGGCAGGCAACAGCAATGTAGTCGGCCTGGAACATATCCATAGTCTTAGCTGAGCATCTTTAAACACTTTAACCTATTATTACTCCATGGGTCAGCAGGCCACATTTCACATATTTGTCCACTTTGGGGTGGCAAATTCTAATGATGATTTTCATTTTGATATACCCACAGATTGGAGGTAGCTACATTAAATGCTATGACCCCTATCCGGTTAGTTGGGCCAACAGGATTGAGGGTATGAAATGTAATTTTGTATTATCTGGGAAGAATCTTCTGAAACTAAGGTCATTTCATATGTTATTAACTTCATAGTACAACACATTAATATGGAACAATAGGAATGTCAGCAAAGGTCATACATAACTCTATGTTATAATGAGGACAACACAAACTGATGGTCCAAGTACGTCAGATATACTGTATGTATTTAGCTAAATATACCAGAACAGTGGTTGTAGAACAAAGAAGGTGGGCTATGCTTTATGATCAACAACTCTCAACTGTCGTAATGTAGATACTCTTCGAAATTTTGTTCACTCGATCTGGAATACCTGTCGATTAAATGCCGACTCCACTACCTCCCAAGATAATTCTCATCGGTTATCGTTATGGCTGTTTAGATTCCTCCCCAAGCCGTCTTTATTTTAGGCATGTACACAGAGTACAAAACATTAGGACCACCTTCCTAATATTGAGTTGTACCCCCCTTTACCCTCTGAATTTGTCAGGACATGGTCTCTACAAGGTGTCGAAAGCGTTCCACAGGGATGCTGGCCCATGTTGACTCCAATGCTTCCCACAGTTGTGTCAAGTCGGCTGGATGTCCTTTGGGTGGTGGACCATTCTTGAGACACACAGGAAACTGTTGAGCGTGAAAAACCCAGCAGCGTGGCAGTTCTTGACACAATCACATCGGTGCACCTGGCACCTACTACCATATCCTGTTCAAAGGCACTTAAATCTTATGTCTTGCCAATTCACCCTCTGAACGGCGCACAATCCATTTCTCAATTGTCTCAAGGCTTAAAAATCGACACTGATTGAAGTGGATTTCAATAAGGGATCATTGCTTTCATCTGGTCAGTCTGTTTCAAGTTGAAGTTTTAATGTCATATGCACAAGTACAGTGAAATGCCTTTCTTGCAAACTCAAAACCCAACAATGCAATAATTAATAGCAATGTAATATTAGAAAAAAACATATGAGAAAAATGTGAAAAACACAACAATTTAGAGAAGAAAGCATACTACATACAGGGTCAGTTCCAACACCATATTTGCATGTGTAGGGATACTGGTGTGATTGAGGTAGATATGTATATGTGATATGTAAGGTGACAGGGATACTGGAGCGATGGAGGTAGATATGTATAGGGGAAAGGGGACTAGGCAACAGAACGTAAGATAAACAGAGTAGCAGCAGCTTGTATGTGAGTGAATGTGTATGTGTGCGTGTGTATGTGTATGTGTGGAGTCAGTATAAATGTATGTGCATATTATGTGTGAGTGAGCAGATGATGGAGTGAGTGTGTGAGTTTATAGGGCCCAGCGAGTGTGTAGGGCCGATTGAGTGTGTAGGGCCCAGCGAGTGTGTAGGGCTCAGCGAGTGTGTAGGGCTCAGCGAGTGTGTAGGGCTCAGAGAGTGTGTAGGGCCCAGCGAGTGTGTAGGGCCCAGTGAGTGTGTAGGGCCCAGTGAGTGTGCATAGAGACAGTGCAAAACTAAAAATATAAGGTCAATAAGGATACAATGTTAACTCATACAGCCTGTGAAGCTATTTTGTTAGCTATTTATCAGTCTTATTGCTTGGGTATAGAAGCTGTTCAAGAGCCTGTTGGTGTCAGACTTGATAAACCGGTACCGCTTGATGTGTGAAAGCAGAGAGAACAGTCTATGACTTGGGTGGTTGGAATCTTTAAAGATTTTCCGGGCCGACCTCTCACACCGCCTGGTATAGATGTCATGGAAGGGACAGGTGTTCCTAATGTTTTGTGCACTCAGTGTAATACCATTGACAGTTGTTACAAATAACCATCCCACAATAGGGAAGTGGTAGCTAAAAGTTCATGGACCCCCGGACCACCCGACACACCGCCAACAGAACACCCCACCCACTTCAGCCTACTACCTCGGTGTGGTGGAGACACAAATGGCAAATAAACAACCAATTACACTAACAAACTATAAAAGAACATAAACAAGAAGATTTGAAAATAGAACTACAAAAATAATAATATTTTAATTGTTATATGACTGGAGATTCGGAGCACCTTTCCGTAGTCTATGAAATCAGGCCCATCCCTTGAAGTGTTATTTGGTCCCACTTATCAGTAAAATCTTGAGACCTCCCGCTTTCTTTTGCAAATCAATCCTACTAGTGTATAATAGTGTTTGACTGTTATTTTTTAAATAATCCAATACTAACATTTGTTTTCTGAGTTTTAAAAATGTAAACCTTACCCATCAGAATCAAGAGATTGTATATCGTGTTGCATCTGTAACTTAAGTGTTACGAACCTCGTGCTCCTCTTCTGAGGAGGAGAAGCAAGAAGGATCGGAGGACCAAAACGCAGCGTGGTAAGTGTCCATAATGTTTATTTTAAAACATAAGCTGAACACTACGAAATACAAAAACAATAAACGTGAAATGAACGAAACAGTCCCGTGTGGCAACAAACACTGACACGGAAGACAAACACCCACAACCCAAAACTGAAACCCAGGCTACCTAAGTATGATTCTCAATCAGAGACAACTAACGACACCTGCCTCTGATTGAGAACCATACTAGGCCGAACACAGAAACCAAACATAGAAAAACAAACATAGACTGCCCACCCCAACTCACGCCCTGACCATATAAACAAAGACAAAACAAAGGAACTAAGGTCAGAACGTGACATTAAGTCACCCAATATAACCTTTTGTGGAGATATAATAAAATTATGTAAAACAGAGTAACCACTCTTGTACTTTTGCCCAAAAGTTAGCAACTATGGGACAATACCAGAAAATATGTAACAAATCCTCCACTTCCACAACCCATTCTTCGATACCTCATATTTGAAACACCAAAAAGCTGTTTCGAAGGAATGGGAGTATCACTGCACTTCCCAGAAAGAGTGGGATTTGTGTAGGATGGCATCCAATTTGTTGTTTTCCAACTGAAAATGGTACGTCTTCAATGATTTGAACTCTAGTTAACCATCTGTGAGAACAGGATCGGTGTCCCGTCCGCCGGACGGTTGAGCTAACGTAAGCTAATGTGATTAGCATGAGGTTGTAAGAAACAAACAAAAAATACCAGGACAAAGACATATCTGATATGGGCAGAAAGCTTAAATTCTTGTTAATTTTAGAGATAGGGGGCAGCATTTCCAATTTTGGATAAATAGCGTGCACAATTTCAACTTCCTGCTACTCATGCCAGGAATATATTATATGCATATGATTAGTAGGTGTGGATAGAAAACACTCTGAAGTTTCTAAAACTGGTTCAATCATGTCTGTGACTATAACAGAACTTATGTAGCAGGCAAAACCCCAAGGAAAAACTGTTCAGAATAAATAATAAAAATTCCTCTGACAGTTCCCTCTGTTGTCTTTGCCAAGGGAAATTAGATAGCGCCCATTTTACAGTTCCTACGACTTCCACAGGATGTCACCAGTCTTTGGAATTAGGTTGAAGTTAATCATTGGTGCAACGAAGAAGAGGCACATCCTGGAACAACGTTACACTGTTGATAGTTACGCAAGAGGGAAATGGTGCATGTTTTGTTTACTTTCTCTATTGAATACAGTTTGCCCCGTCTACAATTTGATCGATTATTAACGTTTAAAAATACCTAAAGTTGTATTACAAAAGTAGTTTGAAATATTTTGGCAAAGTTTATAGGCAACTTTTGAAATGTTTTGTAGTGACGTTGTGTTTTGGAAAGCTGTTTTTTTCCGGATCAAACCTGCTTTATAAATGGACATTTTGGGTATACATGGACGGACTTAATCGAAAAAAGGACCAATTGTGATGTTTATGGGACATATTGGAGTGCCAACAAAGAAGCTCGTCAAAGGTAATGCATGTTTTATATTTTATTTCAGCGTTTTGTGTAGCGCCGGCTACGCTAATTATTTTGTTTATAACTCGTTCAGGTGGTTCAGGGGGGGTGCATGCTATCAGATAATAGCTTCTCATGCTTTCGCATGAGTGTAGCTTTAATTGAGTACCCTGCATGTGTGATTTAATGAAAGTTTGAGTTTAATCACGTTTTATTTGAATTTGGCGCTATGCATTTTCCGAGGCTATTGGCCACTTGAGATGCTAGCGTCTCACTATCCCTAAGAGGTTAATCTAACTGCACTGTCCAATTTACAGTAGTTATTAGAGTGAAATAATACCATGCAATTGTTTGAGGAGAGTGCACAATTATGAACTTAAATGTATTAATAAACCAATTAGGCACATTTTGTCAATCTTGATACAACATTTTGAATAGATATGCAAGAGTTCACTGGATCAATCTAAAACTTTGCACATACAGTGCCATCTAGTGGCCAAAGTCTAAATGCACCTGGGCTAGAATAATTAATTATGCTGTTTCTCTTGCATTTCAAAGATGATGGCACAAAAACAAAACCAATAAAATGGGTTGGTTTTTCCTTTGTATTATCTTTTACCAGATCTAAAGTGTTATATTCTCCTACATTCCTTTCACATTTCCATAAACTTCAGTGTTTCCTTTCTAATGGTATCAAGAATATGCATATCCTTGCTTCAATGCCTAAGCTACAGGCAGTTAGATTTGGGTATGTCATTTTAGGCGAAAACTGAAAAAAAGGGGCGGATCCTTAAGAGGTTTTAATATGAGGTCCACAAACAAGCAGTTTATCTTTTCTTTCCCTTAACGTTTTCTTCCATTCTGTAGGAATTTCTGCCAGTAACTAATTGTTATTATGATTTTAATATATTTGTATATTTGAATTCAACCATATGATTCGGCTCTGAATTTCTGAATGGCTCTGAATTTCAGGCAGTCTAGGTAAATAATTTGATATGATGGCAAAATTGTACAAAATACTATGTTTTTAAGATGAGATCCACCCAATAGAATGTTCCATTGCTGTTTGATGTATTCATTTTCAAAGAGCATGTGACCATTTCAACTTGTCTCAACATTCCTTTATCAGCCTGCAAACATTTTATTGCATAGACTCCCATACAACAAAACACATTGATATGATACCGACTCCAAAAGAGTAGCTGTGTATGTTTATCACACCTTTAAACTTACAGTTGAAGTCAGAAGTTTACATACACCTTAGCCAAATACATTTAAACTCAGTTTTTCACTGAGTAAAAATCCCCTGTCTTAGTTCAGTTAGGATCGCCACTTTATTTTAAGAATGTGTAATGTCAGAATGATAGTAGAGATAATGATATTTTAGCTTTTATTTCTTTCATTACATTCCCAGTGGGTCAGAAGTTTTAGTATTTGGTAGCATTGCCTTTAAATTGTTTAACTTGGGTCAAAGGTTTTGGGTAGCCTTGCACAAGCTTCCCACAATAAGTTGGGTGCATTGTGGCCCATTCCTCCTGACAGAGCTGGTGTAACTGAGTCAGGTTGGTAAGGCCTCCTTGCTCGCACACGCTTTTTCAGTTCTGCCCACAAAATTTCTATTTGATTGAGGTCAGGGATTTTTTATTTTATTTATCAGTTATTTTACCAGTTAAGTTGACTGAGAACACGTTCTCATTTGCAGCAACACCCTGAGGAATGAGGGGAGAGGAGGGGGATGAATGAGCCAATTGTAAACTGGGGATTATTAGGTGACCGTGATGGTTTGAGGGCCAGATCGGGAATTTAGCCAGGACACCGGGGTTAACACCCCTACTCTTACGATAAATTCCATGGGATCTTTAATGACCTCAGAGAGTCGTGGATGTGTGATGGCCACTCCAATACATTGACTTTGTTGTCCTTAAACCATTTTGGAAGTATGCTTGGGGTCATAGTCCATTTGGAAGACCCATTTGCGACCAAGCTTTAACTTCCTGAACAATGTCTTGAGATGTTGCTTCAATATATCCACATAATTTTCCTCGCAAATGATGCCATCTATTTTGTGAAGTGCACCAGTCCCTCCTGCAGCAAAGCACCCCCACAACATGATGCTGCCAACCCCGTGCTTCACGGTTGGGATGGTGTTCTTCAGCTTGCAAGCCTCCCCTTTTTCCTCCAAACATAACAATGGTAATTATGGCCAAACAGCTCTATTTTTGTTTCATCCGACCAGAGGACATTTCTCCAAAAAGTATGATCTTTGTCCCCATGTGCAGTTGCAAACCGTAGTCTGGCTTTTTTTATGGCAGTTTTGAAGCAGTGGCTTCTTCCTTACTGAGCGGCCTTTCAGGTTATGTCAATATAGGACTCGTTTTACTGTTGATATAGATACTTTTGTACCCGTTTACTCCAGCATCCAGCATCTTCGCACCAAAGTACGTTCATCTCTAGGAGACAGAACGCATCTCCTTCCTGAACGGTATGACGGCTGAGCGGTCCCATGGTGTTTATCTCTGTGTACTATTGTTTGTACAGATGAACACGGTAGTTCTTCAGGCGTTTGGAAATTGCTCCCAAAGATGAACTAGACTTGTGTGAGGTCTTCGCTGATTTCTTTTGATTTTCCCATGATGTCAAGCAAAGAGGCACTGAGTTTGAAGGTAGGTCTTGAAATACATCCACAGGTACACCTCCAATGGACTCAAATGATGTCAATTAGCCTATCAGAGGCTTCTAAAACCATTACATAATTTTCTGGAATTTTCCAAGCTGTTTAAATGCACAGTCAACTTAGTGTACGTAAACATCTGACCCACTGGAATTGTGATACAGTGAAATAATCTGTCTTTAAACGATTGTTGGAAAAATTACTTGTGTCATGCACAAAGTAGATGTCCTAACCGACTTGCCAAAACTATAGCTTGTTAACAAGGAATTTGTAGAGTGGTTGAAAAACGAGTTTTAACCTAAGTGTATGTAAACTTCCAACTTCAACTGTACAAAGCTACTCTTTTGGAGTGGGCATCATGTCAATGTGTTCATAGGAATGGGGAGACAAAGACAAGACTCTTAAACCTTTGCCACCCAAGAGTGGACACATTTTTTCGCTGGCTCGCGGACTATTTCTAGAGAGATCTCTATATACAGTATAAATCTCCACACATCTTTATATATGGTTCTGGTACCTTTTTCTCTATTTTTACTTAACATCTTTATATTGACAAAACATAACTACTTATACATACAACACAAGATAAAATCTTACCTGACGTGAAAAAGCTACTTTCTGCAACGAATCCATGGGTTCAGAATCTGAAACAATATCGACACGAGAAGGTGAGATGGTGAACAGAATTGATCAATGGCAAAGATAGGTCTGCCCTCTTTCTGTCTCTATGCGTACATACTGAGTGGGTTGGGGCTGGCAGAGGCAGACCAGCACACAGGCTCTCCTCCCCTGCGCCTCCTCTTTCTGCACATGTCGGAGAGGTATGAGTCCACCTCTTTCCCCTGAGAGCAGAGTGGTCAATGAAGGGTAATCTCAAATCAATCGGTATACACAGACTATACACAGCTTTACGTGTACTGTTGTAAATAGCTACAGCTCTGTTAGACTGTGGCACCATGCAGGACCTAGTAGTAAATGGCAGATACAGTTTGAACAGTTGAACACTGTCTGTCTGTCTAGTGTCTGTCTACTGTCTGTCTACTGTCTGTCTAGTGTCTGTCTACTGTCTGTCTACTGTCTGTCTACTGTCTGTCTACTGTCTGTCTAGTGTGTCTACTGTCTGTCTAGTGTCTGTCTAGTGTCTGTCTAGTGTTGGTCTATCTGTTTGTCTACTGTCTGTCTAGTGTCTGTCTACTGTCTGTCTATCTGTTTGTCTACTGTCTGTCTGTCTAGTGTCGGTCTATCTGTTTGTCTACTGTCTGTCTAGTGTCTGTCTACTGTCTGTCTAGTGTTGGTCTATCTGTTTGTCTACTGTCTGTCTAGTGTCGGTCTATCTGTTTGTCTACTGTCTGTCTAGTGTCGGTCTATCTGTTTGTCTACTGTCTGTCTAATGTCGGTCTATCTGTTTGTCTACTGTCTGTCTAGTGTCGGTCTATCTGTTTGTCTACTGTCTGTCTTACAGCGTCTGAAGAACTCTCCTCCAGGATCTTGACTGTCTTCCTGCCCTGACACCTCTCTCTGCTCCCTGAAGTCACTGCCAGATCAAACCAGTTGGACCACTCTGCAAAACACAACCAGGACAGGTAGAATCCCTTGAGATACATTGGGAAACTGATTAGTGTCATGGAATGTTTTACCTTATTGGTATTTGTACTCGTACATGGATATATGATATACACTGCTAAAAAAAAATAAAGGGAACACTAAAATAACATATCCTAGATCTGAATGAATGAAATATTCTTATTAAATACTTTTTTCTTTACATAGTTGAATGTGCTGACCACAAAATCACTAAAAATTATCAATGGAAATCAAATTTATCAACCCATGGAGGTCTAGATTTGGAGTCACACTCAAAATTAAAGTGGAAAACCACACTACAGGCTGATCCAACTTTGATGTAATGTCCTTAAAACAAGTCAAAATAAGGCTCAGTAGTGTGTGTGGCCTCCACGTGCCTGTATGACCTCCCTACAACGCCTGGGCATGCTCCTGATGAGGTGGCGGATGGTCTCCTGAGGGATCTCCTCCCAGACCTGGACTAAAGCATCCGCCAACTCCTGGACAGTCTGTGGTGCAACGTGGATGGAGCGAGACATGATGTCCCAGATGTGCTCAATTGGATTCAAGTCTGGGGAACGGGCGGGCCAGTCCATAGCATCAATGCCTTCCTCTTGCAAGAACTGCTGACACACTCCAGCCACATGAGGTCTAGCATTGTCTTGCATTAGGAGGAACCCAGGGCCAACCGCACCAGCATATGGTCTCACAAGGGGTTTGAGGATCTCATCTCGGTACCTAATGGCAGTCAGGCTACCTCTGGCGAGCACATGGAGGGCTGTGCGGCCCCCCAAAGAAATGCCACCCCACACCATGACTGACCCACCGCTAAACCGGTCATGCTGGAGGATGTTGCAGGCAGCAGAACGTTCTCCACGGCGTCTCCAGACTGTCACATGTGCTCAGTGTGAACCTGCTTTCATCTGTGAAGAGCACAGGGCGCCAGTGGCGAATTTGCCAATCTTGGTGTTCTCTGGCAAATGAAAAACGTCCTGCACGGTGTTGGGCTGTAAGCACAACCCCCACCTGTGGACGTCGGGCCCTCATACCACCCTCATGGAGTCTGTTTCTGACCGTTTGAGCAGACACATGCACATTTGTGGCCTGTTGGAGGTAATTTTGCAGGGCTCTGGCAGTGCTCCTCCTGCTCCTCCTTGCACAAAGGCAGAGGTAGCGGTCCTGCTGCTGGGTTGTTGCCCTCCTACGGCCTCCTCCACGTCTCCTGATGTACTGGCCTGTCTACTGGTAGCGCCTCCATGCTCTTGACACTACGCTGACAGACACAGCAAACCTTCTTGCCACAGCTCGCATTGATGTGCCATCCTGGATGAGCTGCACTACCTGAGCCACTTGTGTGGGTTGTAGACTCCGTCTCATGCTACCACTAGAGTGAAAGCACCGCCAGCATTCAAAAGTGACCAAAACATTAGCCAGGAAGCACAGGAACTGAGAAGTGGTCTGTGGTCCCCACCTGCAGAACCACTCCTTTATTGGGGGTGTCTTGCTAATTGCCTATAATTTCCACCTGTTGTCTATTCCATTTGCAGTGTGATTGACTTGGAGTTACATTGTGTTGTTTAAGTGTTCCCTTTATTTTTTTGAGCAGTGTATAATACAAATGTGAGGACGAAAAAAATATAACTGAGCCTTGTATGTATGTTGTTGCTAATGCTAACCAAGTATAAGAGCAATGTTCCCTCTAAACTGTGCCCCCGGGACTGACGTGCAGAATTCATCTCAGCCCACGCATAGAAGCACAAGATTGAACTCCATTAAACTTTTTAGAGTTTTCCCCCTTACTTTACACTATCAACATTTTCCCACTCCAGTGATGGGGTTGGCTACAGGAGGAGGTGTGGCCCCACAGCAGGGAGGGTGGGATGCTGCGGTAGGCCTTGGGCTGTGGCAGGGAATGATGTCAACGTCGCCTCCTTTTCCCATTTATTAACGCTACTAACGTTTCCCTTTACTGTGGGAATTGTGACCTAATCAAAGCAATATTAGCTACTTTCAATGCAAAATACAAAACTTAATATGCAAGAGATTTTGTCATAGGTAAAACGCATCAGTGTAAGATTCTATTGTATTGACAGGCATGACTCAGCACGACTCAGACCATACTCTACACTCCACACAGTGTGGCATAACTAATCAGAGCTGAAGTAGGTCTATATGCAATTATATGCAACTAGACCATTGCCATACATGGATTTATGCAATCCACTTTGAACTGGACTGTATTTACAGCATGAGCGGTCGTGAATAGATGCAATTGTTTTGAGATCAAAGCGAGAGCTGCATGTAGCCATGTGTGCACATTTGTTCATATCCTTTGCTCATTAGTGAGTTATTAGTCCTGTTATAGATCAATTGTAGCCAGCAGTAAGGGAGTGATTTCTTCCTACAAGAGCACAAAAAGTGTACAGTTCGAGACATCTTTGAAAAGCGAGTCAGGTAAAGAGTTTTTTTTGTCTTAAAGGAGCAGTGTTATATTTTGAGACAGGCTTAAATAAGCTAAGTAGCTAATAGGCAGAGGGTAGCATAATTTGTCTGATTCTCTGTAATAATGGTATGGGAATAATAATTAATATAGATACAGTTGAAGTCAGAAGTTAACATACACTTAGGTTGGGGTCATTAAAACTTGTTTTTCAACCAATCCACAAATTTCTTGTTAACAAACTATAGTTTTGGCAAGTCGGTTAGGACATCTACTTCGTGCATGACACAAGTCATTTTGCCAGCAATTGTTTTCAGACAGATTATGCCAGCAATTCACTGTATCACAATTCCAGTGGGTCAGAAGATAACATACACTAAGTTGACTGTGCCTTTAAACAGCTTGGAAAATTCCAGAAAATTGTATCATGGCTTTAGGAGCTTCTGATAGGCTAATTGACATAATTTGAGTCAATTGGCGGTGTACCTGTGGATGTATTTCATACCGCTCAGGAAGGAGATGCGTTCTGTCTCCTAGAGATGAATGCACTTTGGTGCGAAAAGTGAAAATCAATCCCAGAACAACAGCAAAAGTACCTTGTGAAAATGCTGGATGAAGCAGGTATAAAAGTATCTATATCCACAGTAAAACGAGTCCTATATCGACATAACCTGAAAGGCCGCTCAGCAAAGAAGAAGCCACTGCTCCAAAACAGCCATACAAAAGCCAGACTACGGTTTGCAACTGCACATGGGGACAAAGATCATACTTTTTGGAGAAATGTCCTCTGGTCTGATGAAACAAAAATAGAACTGTTTGGCTATAATTACCATTGTTATGGTTGGAGGAAAAAGGGGGAGGCTTGCAAGCTGAAGAACACCATCCCAACCGTGAAGCAAGGGAGTGGTAGCATCATGTTGTGGAGGTGCTTTGCTGCAGGAGGGACTGGTGCACTTCACAAAATAGATGGCATCATGAGGCATGAAAATTATGTGGATATATTGAAGCAATATCTCAAGACATCAGTTAAAGCTTGGTCGCAAATGGGTCTTCCAAATGGATAATGACCCCAAGCATACTTCCAAAGTTGTGGCAAAATAGCTTAAGGACAACAAAGTCAATGTATTGGAGAGGTCATCACAAAGCCCTGACCTCAATCCTATAGAAGATTTGTGGGCAGAACTGAAAAAGCGTGTGTGGCCTGGCCAAAATCCACCCAACTTATTGTGGGAAGCTTGTGGAAGGCTACCCGAAACGTTTGACCCAAGTTAAACAATTTCAAGGCGATGCTACCAAATACTATTTGAGTGTATGTAAACTTCTGACCCACTGGGAATGTGATAAAATAAATAAAAGCTGAAATAAATCATTCTCTCTACTATTGTTCTGACATTTCACATTCTTAAAATAAAGTGGTGATCCTAACTGACCTAAGACAGGACATTTTTACCAGGATTAAATGTTAGGAATTGTGAAAAACTGAGTTTAAATATATTTGGCTAAGTTGTATGTAAACTTCCTACTTCAAGTGTATATATATATTTTTGCAAAGTGGTTTCTTGCATCAAACAACACAACATTTTCAGTCACCTGGATAAGCAGGTTAATGTCAAGCCCTGCATGTTTTTTTTCAAATGTCTAATGCAATGTAGGCCTACACTGAGCACAGATTTGCTGCAACTGTTGGCTGAATGATAGAACAGCTATTTCCATGTTTAAATGTTATGGGATGCATTTTCTCCATTGTTTTTGATGGTAGGCCACTCTGGTAGGCCTACATTATGATCAAATAGTCACTGTAGTCTGAAAGTGTAACTTAAAGCGGGTACAGCATCAGTGTTCACAGTAAACGCACGCGGAAGTTGCACAACATTTTCAGTGCTCAGCAGACATGAAATTTGCTCAGGGCCAAAACATTTTTAGAGAACATGGCATAAGACGGTGGTAGAGTACCTCTGCTTTTACTGCAGCCAAGGGGTATGTCAGCTGTGAATCTTCCCCCCTCCGACAGGCAATCGAGGGCGGGGAAGGAGGCTCGTAGCTGGCTCAGGGGGACACCAGAGAGAGCCATGTTCTCCATGCTAGAGGAGAGAGAGCGGCTGTGACTGTAGGGCCGGTCCCTGGACAGACCCGCCCACCGGTGAGGACGCTTCCTGCCCCACTGGCCCCGTCTGGAGTGAACTGCCCCAGGGTCGTCGTCCTTACAGAAGGCGGGGTTCACCAAACCCCTGGCCCCACAGCCTCTCTCATCCTGGGTGTCCGACAACAGGAAGGCATGACTAGAGGCCCTGGACACATTCACATCAAAGGACTTCCCAAACTCCTCCCCTTCCTTTTCCATGGACATCTCAGGGTCACAGCAGACCCTGGGTTTGCCGTGCGGGGGTTCCAGAGAACTGTCTATAGCCAAGGCCGAAGGGTACGGAGGAGAGCCACAGCGGGAAGGCACACACGACTCACCAGCCCCCTGCCCTCCATGGTCGCCGCCCCCCCAGGCCCCAGTGTGCCACTCCAGTGACGGGCGTTGGCTGCGGGAGGAGGGGTGGCCCCACAGCAGGGAGGGTGGTGTGCTGCGGTAGGCCCTAGGGGTGTGGCAGGGCATGATGTCAACACTGCCTCCACCTCCGTGGGGGAGGGTCCAGCTGTGGGGGACATGGTGACGGGAGGGGGTGATTGGCCGGCAGTGGCCTAGGCGGGCCTCCTCCTGCTGCAGGCTATCGGAGGCCGATAGGAGGGTGAGAGTGTCCACGGCCAGGGCGGACAGGTCCTGCAGCTGACCCAGCTGGCTGTCCAACACCTGCAGGGTATCCTGGATGAAGTGGACCCTGTCTGACACCTCGCCCATAACCACACCCATCTCCTCAGCCCTGTCAGGTAAAGGACATAGACAGATATTCAGGTGAATCACAAAGAAAAAGTCTCAATGGCTATTGTGACACTCTTTCTAAGTCCCAGTCTCACCTTTCTGCAGTGGCTCGTACCCTGTTTATCTGGCTGCAGAGAACATCTTGGTTTTTCTCGTGGAAATACGACACCAAACACCTCTCCTCAAACTCATGCAGCCTCTTCAGCTCCTCTTGGCCCAGGTAAAGCTCTGACAGAGGGAGAAAGAGATTACATTTTTCCAACACACAATCTACTGTAGCATTTTTCCACCACATTGAAATGTTGTGAATCAATACTGTCATAGAAACACAGTGTAGTAGGCTAAAGCTAAATCCTACTTTTAATGGTGTTTCATCAAGAAATAAACGCATCCACGCCCACGCCCACACACACTCACTAAGCCCACAGGAGTCCGTCTCCTGCTCGGACAAGCCTCTGTGTTTCTGGTAAATGGCAGTCACACACAGGGTCATGTGACTCAGGATGATGAGGGGCGGGGGCAGCCACGGCTTCTCCTGATAGGTCATGATGTAACGGTAGCGGTTGTACTTCCACAGCTTATTGGATATGGACCTCATGTCAAAGTAGACATTGCTGTCAAAAAGGATCCATAAGAAACAGTACAGCACTCAGAGAAGCTGCAAAACCCATTTGTACATAAAACATAAAGACACAATCAGGCAGAGACACACATAATAAAAATACAATTAATTATTTTGATAGAGAGTCCCTACTTGAAGAAGGCAATGAGGATGTTGACCATGATGATGTACTGGAAGAAGAGGTAGACGGCCTGGAGGAAGGGGGTGAGGAAGGCACCGGGGACACACGGCGTGTCACCTGCACAGGCTGCCACAAACACACAAGCGATGTCTCAAATAACACCCTATTCCCATAGACTGTTGCCCATGCAGGACTCTACCTACACAGCTCTGGTGTTGCAAGCAGCGCCAACCAATTGAGCCACTACTGTGACTCGTCACTGGTTACTCACTGTCTATTTCGCCTGCGTACACTTCTCCAAACATCATCCAGTACGGCTGGTTGACTACATCTCTGAGCAGGCTCCATGACAGAGCTTCGTCTGGAGACAAGATGGCCTTCCTGGACACGCCGAAACTCAGCAGCACAATCGCCATCATCACCACAATGTAGAACATGTTACTAGTCTGAGCAGATGGGTAGAGAACACAGAAAATAAAAATATGACTCCATTTTGTTTGTATAAATTAAGATATGATCAGTCAGTGTTCTATCCCAGCACTAGGGGGCACACAATGGTGCACATTTTTGCTCCAACCCAGCACTAACAAACCTGAATCAACTTATCAAAATGTGCATCACTTTTGACCAGGGCCCATAGCATGCCATGTCATACTCACTCTAGGTGTTAGCCCAAGGAAGGAAAGGCACATGGCTTTACTCACCATCTTGGTGATCATGGTGAGGTAGGCCCCGGCATGCTGGTTGACGGCCAGCAGGTCCAGCACCCGAACATACCAGAAGATGATGTCCAGGCAGTAGGTGATCCGCCCGGCAGTCCGGTAGGACCCGCTGTCCCAGCGTAGCCCCAGCCCCACCAGGAAGAGGACGATGGCCAGGAAGTCAGTCACATTCCAGTACTCTCCAAACCACACCTTCAGCTTTTGACTGGGTTTCCTCGGCACTGACATGAACACCTAATAAGTAGTCACAACCCACATTATTTAAATGAGTTAACCATTTAAAATATACATATACAGCCAGTATACATACATTTAGTTTAATTCAATGCCATTGGTGAAGAAAGCACTGTTGTTAGTGTTTGTTACTAGCCTAGTACTGTATTAACAGATGATAGCCTTATTGCTGGCTATTTTGCACAACACAGTAACAATATTATGTCGATCTCCATGTAGTATAGCTAGCTGTATGTCGTGTCAGAGACAGCTATGATGATCAAAGTATTTCAGTAAAATTAGGCTACTGTGGACATGTTTGTGAGTTGCCTAAAGGGTGTCTCCCATGGCAACCTCTAGCATCATGTAATGCCATAAAACATAGTGTATAAATCATAGAATTAGGAATTAGAACACTAATTAACTAAGTAATTGTATATGATCTCTATGGTATGAATAATGACTGGCAGTGTGATTGGTTATTATTGTGATTCTCACATGCTTGATGGTAAGTTGAAGTATAATATTATTACTTTATGGTAAGATGGTGAGATAATGACCACTGAGTTATTCAGTGAACGTACAGTATATTTATGGGTAGTGACGTGCAGAATGGTCATTATTTTTCTAGAAGAGCAGTGAGCAAGACGATATGGAGATTTTTTTGTGAAGCTCCTGTCATCCTGTTCAACTCTGAGTGGTTGTTGTGGACCCTGTACCACCCCCCATAGAAAGTGAAATATTATTTGAAAGCCACAGTCCTTGTCTTTTTGGAAATCTCGATCCCAGCACCCCTCCATAAAAGCCATAAATCATGCGCTATGGTGATTTTCATCAAATTCACAAAGTGCAAACATTTAGTATGCATGGAAAGGGTACAAATGATGGTCATTGGGGCGGCAGGTAGCCTAGTGGTTAGAGCGCTGGGCCAGTAACCAAAAGGTTGCTAGATCGAATCCCCAAGCTGACAAAGGTATAAATCTGTCGTTCTTCCCCCGAACAAGGCAGTTAACCCACTATTCCTAGGCCATCATTGTAAATAAGAATTTGTTCTTAACTGACTTGAATAGTTAAAAAGGTTACATTAAAAAATAATAATAATTGTAAAGCAATGAAATTCCTTCTCCATCCACATTACCTCATATGCATCCTCCACACGTGCCATTTATCTAGCTCATTGTTTACAATAGGAAAATAAGTTTGAAGTTTCCTCACTTCTCTGGGTCTTATTTTTGAAAGCCCTAAGGTCATTTTATGATGTCAGCCTTGAAAATCCGTTCTGCCATTTCTTGGCATAATGACTCACCACCCAAACCAGACACAACTGGTTTCTAGCGGCAAAGAGAAATTGTCCTACTGCTATCTAGTGGACGTTGTATTCAGACTGTGGGTACCAGAGGTGGGACCAAGTCACAATTATTTGAGTCACAAGTAAATCTCAGGTCACAAGGTCCAAGATTCAAGTTGAGTCCCAAGTAGAACAGGTCAACTCTCGAGTCAAGTTCAAGTACTGCATTCCAAGGGACAGATCAACATTTACAGGTCTGGGGTGTGTGTGGGGGGCTGGTCCAACTCAAGGTGTCAGAAAAGAAAATGCACCTACCTCCCCAATTTTAAAAATATTTTCACATGACCCTGAACAACATCCCTCTCATTGAATTAACTCAAAATAATGTTTAAGACCACAAATAACAATAACTGCCACTTCTTTTGTGGCACAGTCGATGCCACGCAGGGCTACAGGCCAGAAGGTTGAGGGTTCACCGACCACCACAGACGAGCTCACTCTCCATGCCTGTTATATTACTTCATGATCAGAGGTGGTTGCAGACAATGATCAGCTAGGGGAATCGGATTTCAACATATTGATTCCATATTTATAATTTTAGAAAATATACACAACACATTTTTCACCAACAGGTTTCTGTGCCAATGCAACACACAACCAATAAAAAGAACATGGACTTCATTATCATTATACCTTAGGCCTACCCATTATTGAAGGTTTGGTCTCTGAATATCTCTTCACTTTTTAAAGTTTTGCAACAGATGTCTCTTTCCATTCAAATTGCTGCTGCACAGTTTGGACTGATTGATTTTTATTTGTCAGCAAAAAAAAACACATACAGTCAAGATCGGAAGTTTAGCCAAATGCATTTAAACTCAGTTTTTCACAATTCCTGACATTTAATCTGAGTAAAAATTCCCTGTCTTAGGTCAGTTAGCATCACCACTTTATTTTAAGAATGTGAAATGTCAGAATAATAGTAGAGAGAATTATTTATTTCAGCTTTTATTTATTTCATCACATTCCCAGTGGGTCAGAGGTTTACATACACTCAATTAGTATTTGGTAGCATTGCCTTGAAATTGTTTAACTTGGGTCAAACGTTTCGGGTACCCTTCTACACGCTTCCCAGAATAAGTTGGGTGAATTTTGGGCAGAGCTGGTGTAACTGAGTCAGGTTTGTAGGGCTCCTTGCTCGCACACGTTTTTTCAGTTCTGCCCACAGATTTGACAGGATTGAGGGCAGGCCTGTGTGATGGCCACTCCAATAGCCTGACTTTGTTGTCCTTAGGCCATTTTGCCACAACTTTGGAAGTATGCTTGTGATCATTGTCTATTTGGAAGACCCATTTGTGAGCAAGCTTTAACTTCCTGCCTGACTGATGTCTTGAGATGTTGCTTCAATATACCCACATAATATTCTTACCTCATGATGCCATCTATTTTGTGAAGTGCACCAGTCCCTCCTGCAGCAAAGCACCCCCACAACATGATGCTGCCAACCCCGTTCTTCACGGTTGTGATGGTGTTCTTCAGCTTGCAAGCCTCCCCCTTTTCCCTCCAACCATAACGATGGTCATTATGGCCATACAGTTCTATTTTTGTTTCATCAGACCAGAGGACATTTCTCCAAAAAGTATGATCTTTGTCCCCATGTACAGTTGCAAACCGTAGTCTTGCTTTTTATGGCTGTTTTGGAGCAGTGCCTTCTTCTTTGCTGAGCGGCCATTCAGGTTATGGCGATAAAGGACTCGTTTTACTGTGGATATAGATACTTTTGTACCTGCTTCCTCCAGCATCTTCACAAGGTCCTTTGCTGTTGTTCTGAGATTGATTTGCACTTTTCGCACCAAAGTACGTTCATCTCTAGGAGACAGAACGCGTCTCCTTCCTGAGCGGTATGACGGCTGCGTGGTCCCATGGTGTTTATACTTGCGTACTATTGTTTGTAGAGATGAACGTGATACCTTCAGGTGTTTGGAAATTGCTCCCAAGGATGAACCAGACCTGTGGAGGTCTACAATTGTTTTTCTGAGGTCTTGGCTGATTTTTTTTTTTTTTCTCCATGATGTCAAGCAAAGAGGCACTGAGTTTGAAGGTAGGCCTTGAAATACATCCACAGGTACAGCTCCATTTGACTCAATTGATGTCAATTAGCCAATCAGAAGCTTCCAAAGCCATGACATCCTTTTCTGGAATTTTCCAAGCTGTTTAATTAAAGGCACAGTCAACTTAGTGTATGTAAACTTCTGACCCACTGGAATTGTGATAAAGTGAATTTCAGTTAAATAATCTGTCTATAAACAATTGTGGCAAAATTACTTGTGTCATGCACAAAGTATATGTCCTAACTGACTTGCCAAAACTATAGTTTGTTAACAAGAAATTTGTGGAGTGGTTAAAAAACGAGTTTTAATGACTCCAACCTAAGTGTATGGAAACTTCTGACTTCAACTGTGTATTTATATATATATATATAGGCCTAAGCTTCTCTTCCTTTATATAGACTATATATTATATAAATATATTAAAAAGTGTATGGAAACTTCCGACTTCAACTGTATGTATATACACCCATATATATGTATATACACATACAGTGTATATATATATATATATATATATATATACACACACACATTTAAAAAAAGGATATGTCCAAAATGAAGGACTCAACCCAAAACCAAAAGCCACATGGCCACCGGCTCTGCAAGCTTGCACACTAATTATCTCTCGATTCTTCCACCCGTGGGGTTAATAAGGATTAGCATAGCACATGCCCTTGACCCTGTTGGTGCTGCCACCTGGGAATGGAGTGTGGAAGTGTATCCTGGGAGTGTGTTGCCTAACTGTGTGCTAACAATTAAACTACACTCATAACAACACTCACCTCTCTTGTTTTCTCCACAGCAGTGGATATAATATACGCAATGACCAGCCACTCCTGAGTGCTGGGCCGGTCCTCCATCTTTACCAGAACAGTGTAGGAGAACAGCATGAGAAAGGCCAGGTAGGACATCTAGACCACACACAGTCAAACAGCATCAGACACATGGACAAGAGTGAGAACAATGAAGAAGGGATCTAAGTCTAATCCCAGTCAATCGTTTCAGACTGAGAAATATTTTCAACAAAAGAAGGTCCCTCTTTATATAATATGCATGTCCTGAGGCTTAGAAGAGTATTATGAGTGCATGCTGCTAGCTCACCGTGTGGAACCAGAACTTGACGACAGGAGCGGTGTAGAAATCGTACAGCCTTGTGGTCCAGAAGAAACACTGGGTGGTAACAGGTGTGATTGTGTCAGCTTCGGGGGCTGAGCAACTCTCCCACCACGCTGATCCCTTCTCCGCATCCTGGCCATCCTTCAGAGAGCCAAGACATCAGGGTCATGTTCATTAGAGCACCCAACAGAAAAAGTTTTGCAACGGAAATCAATAATGAGCAAAGTCCCTCTCTGTTTCAGTCCATTTTCTACTATTTTGTTCCTAATAAATACGACCCTGGTATCAACATTAGCATCAAACTGAGATTAGAACGACCATGACAGACAGGAACAGGAATTTCTGACATTCTGGGAGACTGGTGTATGGTGTACATTTTGGAACCTTAACTACCGTGTGCCCCCCCTCCTGGGCTGCCTCTGGTCTTCCCGTGTCCCAACCAAACTGCAAAGCCTCCTGGGACTGGGGGACATGGGACATCTCTGCCTGGCTCTTAAACTCCAATAGCAGGATGGCAGGGGGCATGAGGATGCTCAGGATAATCTAACACACACCCAGGGAATAAGATTCAGACACATAAACACAAGTCTAATCTGATGGGTAACTGCTGGAACAGCATAACATCAGCTGACATTAATAGACTAAAAATTCACTTCAACTACTGGTTATTCATGCTGTCAATCAATCTTAGCATGGAAAAACACTCAGGTGCACTGGCTCTGCTTTTCAGAACCTTTAAACACTCAAACTGGTGGGACTTGGGCCCGATACAGCCCATGTTTTAATGCGATCCGCGGTTGTCTTAGTAAGTTGTCTTAGTAAGTCGCCTTAGTAAGTTGTCTTAGTAGTAAGTAGCCTTAGTAAGTTGTCTTAGTAGTAAGTCACCTTAGTAAGTCATCTTGGTAAGTCGCCTTAGTAAGTTATCTTAGTAGTAAGATGCCTTAGTAAGTCACCTTAGTAAGTTGTCTTAGTAAGTTGTCTTAGTAGTAAGATGCCTTAGTAAGTCGTCTTGGTAAGTCGTCTTAGAAGTAAGTCGTCTTAGAAGTAAGTTGTCTTAGAGGTAAGTTGTCTTAGAAGTAAGTTGTCTTAGAAGTATCTTAGTAGTGATGCCTTAGTAAGTCAAGTAAGTCGCCTTAGTAAGTTGTCTTAGTAGTAAGATGCCTTAGTAAGTCGTCTTGGTAAGTCGTCTTAGAAGTAAGTCGTCTTACAAGTAAGTTGTCTTAGAAGTAAGTGGCCTTAGAAGTAAGTGGCCTTAGAAGTAAGTGGCCTTAGTAAGTCGCCTTAGTAAGTCGTCTTAGAAGTAAGTTGTCTTAGAGGTAAGTTGTCTTAGAAGTAAGTGGCCTTAGAAGTAAGTGGCCTTAGAAGTAAGTGGCCTTAGAAGTAAGTCGTCTTAGTAAGTCGTCTTAGAAGTAAGTCGCCTTAGTAAGTCGCCTTAGAGGTAAGTTGTCTTAGAAGTAAGTTGTCTTAGTAGTAAGATGCCTTAGTAAGTCACCTTAGTAAGTTGTCTTAGTAAGTTGTCTTAGTAGTAAGATGCCTTAGTAAGTCGTCTTTGTAAGTCGTCTTAGTAAGTCGTCTTGGTAAGTTGTCTTGGTAAGCCGTCTTAGTAAGTCATCTTAGAAGTGAGTTGTCTTAGAAGTAAGTCGTCTTAGAGGTAAGTTGTCTTAGAAGTAAGTTGTCTTAGAGGTAAGTTGTCTTAGAGGTAAGTTGTCTTAGAGGTAAGTTGTCTTAGAAGTAAGTGGTCTTAGAAGTAAGTGGCCTTAGAAGTAAGTGGTCTTAGAAGTAAGTGGCCTTAGAAGTAAGTGGCCTTAGAAGTAAGTTGTCTTAGTAAGTCGTCTTAGTAAGTCGTCTTAGTAAGTCATCTTGGTAAGTTGTCTTGGTAAGCCGTCGTAGTAAGTCATCTTAGTAAGTCATCTTAGAAGTAAGTCGTCTTAGAGGTAAGTTGTCTTAGAAGTAAGTTGTCTTAGAAGTAAGTTGTCTTAGTAAGTCGCCTTAGTAAGTCGTCTTAGTAAGTTATCTTAGAAGTAAGTCGCCTTGGTAAGTTGTCTTAGTAAGTCGTCTTGGTAAGTTGTCTTGGTAAGCCGTCGTAGTAAGTCATCTTAGTAAGTCATCTTAGAAGTAAGTCGTCTTAGAGGTAAGTTGTCTTAGAAGTAAGTTGTCTTAGAAGTAAGTGGCCTTAGTAAGTCGTCTTAGAAGTAAGTGGCCTTAGTAAGTCGTCTTAGTAAGTCGCCTTAGTAAGTCATCTTGGTAAGTCGTCTTAGAAGTAAGTCGTCTTAGAAGTAAGTTGTCTTAAAAGTAAGTTGTCTTTGAAGTAAGTTGTCTTTGAAGTAAGTTGTCTTTGAAGTAAGTTGTCTTAGTAAGTCGTCTTAGAAAGTTGTTTTAGAAGTAAGTTGTCTTTGAAGTAAGTTGTCTTTGAAGTAAGTTGTCTTTGAAGTAAGTTGTCTTAGTAAGTCGTCTTAGAAAGTCGTCTTGGTATCTTATCTTAGAAGTAAGTCGTCTTGGTATCTTATCTTAGAAGTAAGTCGTCTTGGTATCTTATCTTAGAAGTAAGTCGTCTTGGTATCTTATCTTAGAAGTAAGTCGCCTTAGAAGTAAGTTGTCTTAGAAGTAAGTTGTCTTAGAAAGAAATTGTCTTGGAAGTAAGTCGCCTTAGAAGTAAGTCGTCTTAGTAAGTCGCCTTAGAAGTAAGTTGTCTTAGAAGTAAGTTGTCTTAGAAAGAAATTGTCTTGGAATTAAGTCGCCTTAGAAGTAAGTTGTCTTAGTAAGTTGCCTTAGTACGTTGTCTTGGTAAGTTGTCTTAGAAGTAAGTTGTCTTAGAAGTAAGTTGTATTAGAAGTAAGTTGTCTTAGTAAGTTGCCTTAGTACGTTGTCTTGGTAAGTTGTCTTAGTAAGTTGTCTTAGAAGTAAGTTGCCTTAGTACGTTGTCTTGGTAAGTTGTCTTAGAAGTAAGTTGTCTTAGAAGTAAGTTGTCTTAGAAGTAAGTTGTCTTAGTAAGTGCGGCACACAGATTTTGACGGAAAGGCAATACAGGGTTGCTCTCCGGATCTCTGTGAAGACAATTTTCCCCCTGAGCTAAAAGGACTTTGAGAGCCTGACCTTAAACCAGGAGTTCTTCCTCATGTTGAGGCGGCCGGTCCACAGGTCGGTGAGCAGCATCTGGGTGCAGGAGTGGGAGACGAAGGGGCGGAGCCGGGAGGACACAGCCATCTGCAGACAGGTGAAGTGGCTCCAGGCCTCCATCTCCGAAGTCAGCAGTTTCATGGCCATGCGCTCGTTCTGTCTGAAGGCACGGTCCAGCACGTCCACCGCCAGCTGACCAAAGTCCCTACAGCCATCCATGCCACAACACACCAACATTAAGAAACACAGACCGGAAAACATACACTCAAAAACATAGTAATATACACACACAACCACAAAAATTCACTCTGCTGAAACAACATACACAAAATCCCAGAGGCACACAGAGAGTTTGGGACTATAAGGTTCGATCTGCATGAAAAAAAAAAAATATATATATATATATATGTATTGACATAGCCTTGTTCTGTTCAATGTTCTCTACCTATACAGTAATCTAAATACTCCAATTCATGCTGTTAAGCTCAAAAATATACAAGATAAAAAATCCCTTCCACCATTCAAATCAATGAGTCTTCAGAAAATTAAAGCCAATTATCTCAGAATCTTTTTGTAGATAGAAGATTATAGTCCCAAACTCTCGACACTACTACTACACAACACGTTTGATGTTTACGAGGAAACACTGACATAGAGTAGGTTTTGAGCTGCTCCCCTGTGGTGTCATCCATGTTACTCTGCCGAAACTCGTAGGCCATGGCACGGTACAGTTTACAGGCCACTGTAGCCCGGGCCATGGCCTCCTCCCCGTGCTGCCACAGGAACAGCGCCATCTGCTGCCGCCTCTGCAGCACAGCCCACACAAACAGGTCATTGAAGTTGTAAACAAACAGTGGAGAGTCACCCAGCTCGGAGCTCTGCTGCTGGGCCACCTTCAGGTCCCTGAGCACCATGGATCTTTCCTGTAGAGATAGAGGAGGGAAGGGAGAGGCAGCCAGCCAATTAGAACACTAATGTACAAGGGGAATTTGTAGCCACACAATATACAGTACTAGCTATCAAAAGCCTGTGTGTTTGTGTTTCAGTGTGTAAGTGGAGACAAGTGTCTTTAAAAGACCTCTCATTTGTAAGACATGTTAGTTCTGTCACAGATTTGTTTTGGCTGGTCCCATATCTTTCACAGACCTTGCGTTTATAGGGCTGAGCAGTGCGGAAGAAGGGTGGCCTTGAAGGACTACTGTTTGGGCTTTGGTGCGGGTGAAGGGTGCAGTCTGCCGTCCTCTTTTTGTTAAGGGGTCCTGAACTATCCCGTCCAGTCTCCTGGAAATGATGGTCACTTAAATCAGTGCAGAGTACACAAAGGCGTATTTAACAAGGTAAAATGTCTAAACAAAAACAAGACAACAACAACAACTCAAAAGAGAAAAACTGCTATATTAATGGTAACAGAAATGCTTGAGGGCCCAAAGGTGATCTCTTGCTCTGACTGTATACAGAAATCTAACATGGGCTGCGTTTTAGACAACTTTGCAGTCGTGGTCCAGGTATCATCCAATGGCTGCGTGCCATGTCATTGACTATGTAGTCAGGCTTCATATTGCTATATCATATGATGTGGTCAGCTGATAGGCCTACAATATGTTAAACACCTACCCAGGCGCTGTGAGATTTAGCAGGCAAATGCAAAATAGTCATCCTGAAACGTGACCATGGTCTCTTACCTTGCAATGGGCATATAGGAGGTTATAGTGTGCCCGGAAGTGTTTCCGTGTGTATGTGCTCCGATAGGCTCCTCCTATCAGATACTCGATTACCTGCCCCACATCTATGAGGGAGACTCTGTATCCTTTAGGTATATGGGTCTACACAAAAACACACACACACCTGAGTAATTGAAACTCAATATTTCCACACGCAAAATAGTGTAGACATAACCACACACAAAATGTAGTTTCACAATATTCACCTGTTTCACATCTTCCACGAGAAGATGGAGAAAATTGTCTGTTGGTCCCTGCTGCTATAAAAAATAATGGCATGTCATGTCTTCATTATCCACAATCAGAAACCATCAAACACAAACCAGACTTCAGTGGCTAGTTATCTGGATTACAATGCCACATTTGTTCCTATGGAATGAAGTGGTAGACCAGATGAAAAGTTATCCTTTCAACTTTTAGAAAACAAACTTCCACAATTGGATATGATAATATATGGTGTTAAATAATTTACAACGTTATTAATTATTGAATATTGTTTATAACTCGAACAACCATCCACAGCTGGACTCGTGACAAAGAGCTCTGTGATCTACAAAACATCTTCAAACTGTGGGAAAACCAAACAACCAACGAGAGACTTACACTGTATTACTGTGATTGCAATTACCACAATTGCCACTGCTATGGCAATTTTGGTATATGAGTTAGCTAATGGCCATTGTACTGTCAATAGTGTAATGAAACAGGCATCGAGCAGGTTTCGAACCCTCGAAATTTCCGCGCTTATAAACCCAGGGTCGTTACAATAGGAAAACACAGAATTGCTTCGTGTACAGCATACAATAGGTTGTAACTCATAAATGCAGAGCTGAAAAGAACAAGAGAGAGAAAGTGATCAAGTCATTACCGTGTTATAGAGTTCTTCCAGGCGTGACACGGTCAGAAAGCGGTTCATGGTCATACCGTTGTCGATCAGCAGTTTGACAAAGCCGACCCGGTCCATAACCAGAGCATCCAGCATGGCCTGCTCCAACGAGCCTACCTAGACAGACAACCACCACAAGCCCACCATAAAGCCTGACTGCCATACCATCAAACACAAACATATTTTTTTTAAATGCACAGCAATTTCAGTTTACTTCCCCCCACCAAAAAATATATATATTTTTTTTAAACAAGGACTACACAAACGGAGCGTAGTTTGCTTAGAGTTCTATGTAGTTCTACATACCTTTGGAACCTAACGTATACGACGCTCAATCGCTACGTTTTTGTAGTGTGTTGCAGGCTTAAGCAAGTCTTGCCCTGCCTGCCCCCTGGGTCTGTCTTACATTTGAGTCATTTAGCAGACGCTCCAGAGAGACTTACAGTTAATGCATTCATCTGACGGTGGCTAGCAATGCCAACCACATCTCAAGTTAAATAAAGGTTAAATAAAAATGTCCTAGTACATTTTCCTCAATAAAGCAGCTATCAGCAAAGTCAGTGCTAGCAGGAAACGGCATTTTTGAAAAGGTAAGTACAACGGTAGGGTGTGAGTTGTTTTGGGTTTTTACCTGCCAGTGCTGGCCATACACAAGGATGTGTTTTTTAGCTATGTCTGCTCGGTCCCATGCCAGAGCTGTACTGAGCTGTTCCCCAGGAGACGCCTTGGTGCCTGTCAATCGTCACAGCATCTGTGGGTCCAATCTTAACCAGACATCAGCCCTGCATAACTTTTGTAGATCATGCATAGATCTATAGGTCATTTGTGTGAAAACTCTGATTTCAAGTTAGGATTCAGCCCAGAGAACACATAGAACAGACAAGACAGGACTGGGTCATTCCAGTGACTGACACAGGCATAAAGGCCAGGAGGAGCGGTACCTTTCAGTGTGGCCGTCAAAATGGCACAGTCTGCCTCCTGTTGATCCTCAGATTCCGAGTCGAAGATTGTGATCTGTGTTTTATAAAGATAGAAATGGGTGAGGATGGGATGGTTTTCCCAGGTTAAAGCCTAGTCCTGGATTAAAAATCATTCTCAAATGAGAATCTCAATTGAGAGTACATTTTAGTCAATGCCCGGGAACCCGGTCCACAGTCACGTTACTCACAGACTGTCTGTAGTCCATACACTCCATCAGAAGGTTGTAGAGCTGGCTGGCGTCTGCTCTCTCCAGACCAAACATGCCCCCTATCCTCAGCAGGAAGTCCTCCTGGATGTCTGTGTCCAGCTGTCTGTAAACAGTACCAACACAGTAAACATATACTGGTACACCAGTAAAGTAAGACATAGGCTAACAACCTGGGTCCTTTTGGCTCAACCACATGCTAAGATCTGAGCTCTGGTTAGCAAGCTGCCTCATACACCAGCCTCCACTCTCATTTCTCAATTGTCATGTTTTGGCCCCAAAATACGGCCTGTGTTATGCCTCTGGACACCTACAGTATACCTTAGCCCATTTTTCTGACCAGGGAAAACTCTGAGCCTCCCACTGGGTGAGGGCTCAGCAAACTTGATTTAAAACAGCAACATTTTCTCTACGCCCCATGGCAAAATGTGCAGAATTGCAGGAAATGTATTTTAAGAATGTGAAATGTCAGAATAATAACAGAGAGAATGATTTATTTCATATTTTATTTATTTCATCACATTCCCGGTTAGAAGTTTACATACACTCAATTAGTATTTGGTAGCATTGCCTTTACATTGTTTAACTTGGGTCCAACGTATCAGGTACCCTCCCACAAGCTTCCCACAATAAGTTGGGTGAATTTTGGCTCATTCCTTCTGACTGAGCTGGTGTAACTGAGTCAGGTTTGTAGGCCTTCTTGCTCGCACACGCTTTTGCAGTTCTGCCCACAAATATCTATAGGATAGAGGTCAGGTCTTTGTGATGGCCACTCCAATAACTTGACTTTGTTGTCCTTAAGCCATTTTGCCACAACATTGGAAGTATGCTTAGGGTCATTGTCCATTTGGAAGACCCATTCGTGACCAAGCTTTAACTTCCTGGCTGATGTCTTGAGATGTTGCTTCAATATATCCACATAATTTTCCTCCCGCATGATGCCAGCTATTTTGTGAAGTGCACCAGTCCCTCCTGCAGCAAAGCACCCCCACAACATGATGCTGCCACCCCCGTGCTTCACAGTTGGGATGGTGTTCTTCGGCTTGCAAGCCTCCCTCTTTTTCCACCAAACATAATGATGGTCATTATGGCCAAACAGTTATATTTTGTTTCATCAGACCAGAGGACATTTCTCTAAAAAGTACGATCTTTGTCCCCATATGCAGTTGCAAACCGTAGTCTGGCTTTTTTATGTCGGTTTTGGAGCAGTGGCTTCTTCCTTGCTGAGCGGCCTTTTAGGTTATGCCGATATAGGACTTGTTTTACTGTGGATATACAGTGGGGCAAAAAAGTATTTAGTCAGCCACCAATTGTGCAAGTTCTCGCACTTAAAAATATGAGAGAGGCCTGTAATTTTCATCATAGGTACACTTCAACTATGACAGACAAAATCAGAAAAAAAATCAAGAAAATCACATTGTAGGATTTTTAATGAATTTATTTGCAAATGACGGTGGAAAATAAGTATTTGGTCACCTACAAAAGTTTATCTCAATACTTTGTTATATACCCTTTGTTGGCAGGTCAAACGTTTTCTGTAAGTCTTCACAAGGTTTTCACACACTGTTGCTGGTATTTTGGCCCATTCCTCCATGCAGATCTCCTCTAGAGCAGTGATGTTTTGGGGCTGTTGCTGGGCAACACGGACTTTCAACTCCCTCCAAAGATTTTCTATTGGGTTGAGATCTGGAGACTGGCTAAGCAACTCCAGGACCTTGAAATGCTTCTTACGAAGCCACTCCTTCACTGCCCGGGCGGTGTGTTTGGGATCATTGTCATGCTGAAAGACCCAGCCACGTTTCATCTTAAATGCCCTTGGTGATGGAAGGAGGTTTTCACTCAAAATCTCACGATACATGGCCCCATTCATTCTTTCCTTTACACGGATCAGTCGTCCTGGTCCCTTTGCAGAAAAACATCCCCAAAGCATGATGTTTACACCCCCATGCTTCACAGTAGGTATGGTGTTCTTTGGATGCAACTCAGCATTCTTTGTCCTCCAAACACGACGAGTTGAGTTTTTACCAAAAAGTTATATTTTGGATCATCCACATGCTCTCTAGCAAACTTCAGACGGGCCTGGACATGTACTGGCTTAAGCAGGGGGACACGTCTGGCACTGCAGGATTTGAGTCCCTGGCGGCGTAGTGTGTTACTGATGGTAGGCTTTGTTATTTTGGTCCCAGCTCTCTGCAGGTCATTCACTAGGTCCCCCCGTGTGGTTCTGGGATTTTTGCTCACCCTTCTTGTGATCCTTTTGACCCCACAGGGTGAGATCTTGCGTGGAGCCCCAGATCGAGGGAGATGATCAGTGGTCTTGTATGTCTTCCATTTCCTAATCATTGCTCCCACAGTTAATTTCTTCAAACCAAGCTGCTTACCTATTGCAGATTCAGTCTTCCCAGCCTGGTGCAGGTCTACAATTTTGTTTCTGGTGTCCTTTGACAGCTCTTTGGTCTTGGCCATAGTGGAGTTTGGAGTGTGAGTGTTTGAGGTTGTGGACAGGTGTCTTTTATACTGATAACAAGTTCAAACAGGTGCCATTAATACAGGTGGAGGACAGGTGAGCCTCTTAAAAGAAGAAGTTACAGGTCTGTGAGAGCCAGATATCTTGCTTGTTTGTAGGTGACAAAATACTTATTTGCCACCATAATTTGCAAATAAATTCATAAAAAATCATACAATGTGATTTTCTGGATTTTTTTTCTCATGTTGTCTGTCATAGTTGAAGTGTACCTATGATGAAAATTACAGGCTTCTCTCATATTTTTATGTGGGAGTACTTGCACAATTGGTGGCTGACCAAATACTTTTTGACCCCACTGTAGATACTTTAGTACCTGTTTCCTTCAGCATCTTCACAAGGTCCTTTGCTGTTGTTCTGGGATTGATTTGCACTTTTTTCACCAAAGTAAGTTAGCGGTATGATGGCTGCGTGGTCCCATGGTGTTTATACTTGCGTACTATTGTTTGTACAGATGAATGTGGTACCTTCAGGCGTTTGGAAATTGCTCCCAAGGATGAACCAAACTTGTGGAGGTCTACAATTTTATTTCTGTGGTCTTGGCTGATTTCTTTTGATTTCCCCACGATGTCAAGCAAAGAGGCACTGAGTTTGAAGGTAGGTCTTGAAATACATCCACAGGTACACCTCCAATTGACTCAAATTATGTCAATTAGCCAATCAGAAGCTTCTAAAGCCATGACATAATTTACTGGAAATTTCCAAGCTGTTTAAAGGCACAGTCAACTTAGTGTACGTAAACGTCTGACCCACTGAAATTGTGATACAGTGAATTAAATTATAAGTGAAATAATCTGTCACAAAGGAGATGTCCTCACCAATTTGCCAAAACTATATTTTGTTCACAAAAGAATTTGCGGAGTGGTTGAAAAACGAGTTTTAATGACTCCAACCAAAGTTTATGTAAACTCCTGACTTCAAGTGTATATACACTCGCTATCACGAGGGGGGCCGCTAAAATGTTTTGCTCGGGGGGGGGGGGGGGGGGGGGGTATGGATGTGGGTACAAAGACCCAGAAGCCACTGCGGCCCCTCTTGATGAGTTACGTTTTTTTTGTGGCCCCCACCTCCATAAAAGTTGCCCATCCCTGCTCCACCGGACACAAACACCAAAGTCTTAAAGGCGTGAAAGCCATTATATGCATGACTACAGCAGCACTCCACACCTGTCAATAGCAGTCTGTTTGTGTAAGAATGCCAGCAGGTCAGCTGCCCGACCTGATCCCTCGAAGACAAACACAGGCACGGGGGGCACACTGCTCACGTACTCCAGTACCATGGACACAATGTCAGGGCCGCCCTCCACCACCACACACACCACTGGCACACCCTGGTTAAACCCTACCAGAAAGGGAAACATCACACACAGACATATTGTTGCACACGTGTATTACAATACTCTCTCTCACACACACACTGCAATGCAATCTCTCTCTCTCTTTCTCACACCCATTCACATACACACACTCTCTCTTTCACACACACACACAGTCACACACACACTCACGAGGGTGGATCTTCTGCAGTTGAATGTGCCTCTCCAGCTTCCTCCTCAGTCCCAGCTGGCAGCCATGTTTTCCCAGAGTTCCATCGTCCACTAACAGGAAGTGGGAGTGCAGGCCGTTCAGACACACCCTCTTACTCAAGGGGTTTCCCAGAGGCTGGTAGGGCCTGAGCACCTGGGTCAGGTATCAGAACACAGGTCAGAGAGCAGGCCAGAGAGAAAGCAGAAGAGGATATGAGATAGGCCAAGCGGGAAAGTGAGAGCACATGGCAGCTCAAGAAAGATAAAAGGTGACATTTTCATGGCGCAAATTAGTACAGTTTTGTGCAAAAAATCCTGCGAACCTTATTATAATGTGACAGCGTGATTTAATTAGAAACTTTCCTTAAAAGCAATGATATCTTTACAGAGAACAACACTCACATCTCTCCCTATAAGGTCACTGTGATTGTCAATTACACCCCAAGGCGTAACCCCTACAGCGTTCCTCTTCCTGAGGTCATGGGTGCCATATGTTTTCACAGCCTCCCCTACGTACCGGGACACACCTAGGAGGGGCAGATTCTTAGTCCACTAACAGTGCCTTTGGAAAGTATTCAGAACCCTTGACTTTTTCCACATTTTGTTACGTTACAGCCTTATTCTAAAATTGATTAAATAATTGTTTCCCCCTCATCAATCTACATAAAATACCCCATAATCACAAAGCAAAAGAAGGTTTTTTGATTTTTTTGCTAATTTATAAAACATAAAAAACTGAAATATCACATTTACATAAGTATTCAGACCCTTTACTCAGTACTTTGTTGAAGCACCTTTGGCAGTGATTGCAGCATTGATTATTGGGTATGACGCTACAAGCTTGAAACACATGTATTTGGGGAGTTCCTCCCATTCTTCTCTGCAGATCCTCTTAAGCTCTGTCAGGTTGGATGGGAAGCGTTACTGCTCAGGTATTTTCAAGTCTCTCCAGAGATGTTTGATCAGGTTCAAGTCCGGGCTCTGGCTGGGCCACTCAAGGACATTCAGAGACTTATCCCGAAGGCCCCCATCTGATGTCTTGGCTTAGGGTCATGGTCCTGTTGGAAGGTGAACCTTTGACGCTCGGTCTGAGGACCTGAGCACTCTAGAGCAGGTTTTCATCTAGGATCTCTCTGTACTTTTCTCCACAGCATGATGGTGGCTTCACAGTAGGGATGGTGCCAGGTTGTGTCCAGACGTGACGCTTGGCATTAAGGCCAAAGAGTTCAATTTTGGTTTCATCAGACCAGAGAATCTTGTTTCTCATGGTCTGAGAGTCTTTAGGTGCCTTTTGGCAAACTCCAAGCGAACTGTCATATGCCTTTTACTGGGGAGTGGCTTCTGTCTGGCCACTCTACCATAAAGGCCTGATTGGTGGAGTGCTGCAGAGAAGGTTGTCCTTATGGAAGTTTATCCCATCTCCACAGAAGAGCTCTGTCAGAGTGACCATTGGGTTCTTGGTCACCTCTGTGACCAAGGCCCTTCTCCCCCGATTGCTCAGTTTGGCCAGGCGGCCAGGTCTAGGAAGAGTCTTGGTGGTTCCAAACTTCTTCCATTTAAGAATGATGGAGGACACTGTGTTCTTGGGGACCTTCAATGCTGCAGAAATGTTTTGGTACCCATCCCCAGACTTGTGCCTCAACACAATCCTGTCTCGGAATTCTACGGACAATTCCTTCGACCTGAAGGCTTGATTTTTGCTCTGACATGCACTGTCAAATGTGGGACCTTATATGGACAGATGTGTGCCTTTCCAATCATGTCCAATCAATTGAATTTACCACAGGTGGACTCCAATCCAGTTGAAAACATCAAGGATGATCAATGGAAACAGGATGCACCTGACCTCAATTTCGAGTCTCTCGCAAAGCATCTGAACACTTACATAAATATATATATTTATATATTTCTTATTTTAACAGAAATGTTTTCGCTTTGTCATTATGGGGTATTGTGTGTATTGTTTTTTTTATTTAATCCATTTTAGAATAAGGTTGCAACATTACAAAATGTGGAACAAGGCAAGGCATCTGAATTAGAGGTCGACCGATTAATCGGAATGGCCGATTAATTAGGGCCGATTTCAAGTTTTCATAACAATCAAAAATCCTTTATTTATTTATATTTTATTTAACTAGGCAAGTCAGTTAAGAACACATTCTTATTTTCAATGACGGCCTAGGAACGGTGGGTTAACTGCCTTGTTCAGGGGCAGAACGACAGATTTTTACCTTGTCAGCTCGGGGATTCAATCTTGCAACCTTACAGTTAACAAGTCCAACGCTCTAACCACCTGATTACATTGCACTCCACGAGGAGACTGCCTGTTACGCGAATGCAGTAAGAAGCCAAGGTAAGTTGCTAGCTAGCATTAAACTTATTTTATAAAAAACAATCAATCAATCATAATCACTAGTTAACTACACATGGTTGATGATATTACTAGTTTACCTAGCGTGTTCGCGAAAAAGGACTGTCTTGCTCCAATGTGTACCTAACCATAAACATCAATGCCTTTCTTAAAATCAATACACAAGTATATATTTTTAAGACTGCATATTTAGTTAATATTGCCTGCTAACCTGGCTCGTTGGGAACTCTGTTAGGACTTTGTTTGATTTTATTGATGTATTATAGTAAGTTAAAATAAGTGTTCATTCAGTATTGTTGTAATTGTCATTATTACAAAAACATTATTTTTTATTTTTTTAATTTGGCAGATTAATCGATATCGGCTTTTTTTGGTCCTCCAATAATCGGTATCGGGGTTGAAAAATCATAATCAGTCAACCTCTAGTCTGAATACTTTCCAAAGCCACTGTATATACATACATACACGTATAAACTGATCTACAACACATATAAACAAGTACATGTAATACACACCACACACACAGTATAATATATACAGTGCCTTGCGAAAGTATTCGGCCCCTTTGAACTTTGCAACCTTTTGCCACATTTCAGGCTTCAAACATAAAGATATAAAACTGTATTTTTTTGTGAAGAATCAACAACAAGTGGGACACAATCATGAAGTGGAACGACATTTATTGGATATTTCAAACTTTTTTAACAAATCAAAAACTGAAAAATTGGGCGTGCAAAATTATTCAGCCCCTTTACTTTCAGTGCAGCAAACTCTCTCCAGAAGTTCAGTGAGGATCTCTGAATGATCCAATGTTGACCTAAATGACTAATGATGATAAATACAATCCACCTGTGTGTAATCAAGTCTCCGTATAAATGCACCTGCACTGTGATAGTCTCAGAGGTCCGTTAAAAGCGCAGAGAGCATCATGAAGAACAAGGAACACACCAGGCAGGTCTGAGATACTGTTGTGAAGAAGTTTAAAGCCGGATTTGGATACAAAAAGATTTCCCAAGCTTTAAACATCCCAAGGAGCACTGTGCAAGCGATAATATTGAAATGGAAGGAGTATCAGACCACTGCAAATCTACCAAGACCTGGCCGTCCCTCTAAACTTTCAGCTCATACAAGGAGAAGACTGATCAGAGATGCAGCCAAGAGGCCCATGATCACTCTGGATGAACTGCAGAGATCTACAGCTGAGGTGGGAGACTCTGTCCATAGGACAACAATCAGTCGTATATTGCACAAATCTGGCCTTTATGGAAGAGTGGCAAGAAGAAAGCCATTTCTTAAAGATATCCATAAAAAGTGTTGTTTAAAGTTTGCCACAAGCCACCTGGGAGACACACCAAACATGTGGAAGAAGGTGCTCTGGTCAGATGAAACCAAAATTGAACTTTTTGGCAACAATGCAAAACGTTTTTTGGCGTAAAAGCAACACACCATCCCCACTGTCAAACATGGTGGTGGCAGCATCATGGTTTGGGCCTGCTTTTCTTCAGCAGGGACAGGGAAGATGGTTAAAATTGACGGGAAGATGGATGGAGCCAAATACAGGACCATTCTGGAAGAAAACCTGATGGAGTCTGCAAAAGACCTGAGACTGGGACGGAGATTTGTCTTCCAACAAGACAATGATCCAAAACATAAAGCAAAATCTACAATGGAATGGTTCAAAAATAAACATATCCAGGTGTTAGAATGGCCAAGTCAAAGTCCAGACCTGAATCCAATCGAGAATCTGTGGAAAGAACTGAAAACTGCTGTTCACAAATGCTCTCCATCCAACCTCACTGAGCTCGAGCTGTTTTGCAAGGAGGAATGGGAAAAAATGTCAGTCTCTCGATGTGCAAAACTGATAGAGACATACCCCAAGCGACTTACAGCTGTAATCGCAGCAAAAGGTGGCGCTACAAAGTATTAACTTAAGGGGGCTGAATAATTTTGCACGCCCAATTTTTCAGTTTTTGATTTGTTAAAAAAGTTTGAAATATCCAATAAATGTCGTTCCCCTTCATGATTGTGTCCCACTTGTTGTTGATTCTTCACAAAAAAATACAGTTTTATATCTTTATGTTTGAAGCCTGAAATGTGGCAAAAGGTCGCAAAGTTCAAGGGGGCCGAATACTTTCGCAAGGCACTGTATATATATAAAATGAGCCCAAAATCACACACATTTGCTGACATCCACACGTGCTTACTGTCTTAATTAAAAGCCAATTGCAAATTCATCAGCATTATTTCACACACATACCTGTGTTGATGCCGTCTGTGAGTATCCAGGCTCCAGTGCTCTGGGCTGCTGTGATCAGGCCTTTGCTGAAGGCCTGTCTAACCTTGAGAGGGAGGGGGAAGTTCTCTGTCCCCCCATGAACCGTCAGCAGTAGTTTAGGCCGTTCCATCTGCCATTCACTCCGCATCAGCTGCAGCAGAGCCTCAACCTTGGCATCGACCGCAACACGAACATACTGAACGGTCAACACATAAAGCATGGTCAGGTCAAACACATTAATATGAGATAACAGCTAGTCCTCGTTGGCATCCTATTTGGCATTACACTGCAGTTGGCATATTGGCATATTGACACACAACCACCACGTTTTTGTTACTCTGAGTTTCAGACGTCCAAACCCGTTCCTAACAAGCTTCTAAATGATAAATACACGTGGGAAACTCAGGTAGCATCATTGCACCCCTTGTTTCCCAGTTGGATATTTCTGAGTTCCGACTAGCACATGAATGCAGCAATAGCTACAAACCTTGGCATGGCAGTTACGTCCAGCACTGTCCTGGAAGTCAATGGTTCCGTAGGCATCGGTGGCACTGGTTTGTGTGTGGCACTCCACTGACCACTCCTCTTGTTGCCCTGTCCCAGGCCCAGGCCAGCTGGACATGGAAGTGCCAGTCTCCAGCAAGGTGTGCTCCCCTACCAGACGTCCACAGCAGCATCTGGGGGTTAGGGGTAGAGAGGCAAAACTCAAACCTTTCTGGTTGTTAAACATTGGCACAAAAATGCATTGTTGTTCCTATAAATGTCTTGATAATATACACTGAGTATACCAAACATTAAGAACACCTTCCTAATATTGAGTTACACCCTCTTCCCCAATTTGTCGGGGCATGGACTGTACAAGGTGTCGAAAGTATTCCACAAGGATGCTGACCCATGTGATCTCCAATGCTTCCCACAGTTGTGTCAAGTTGGCTGGATGTCCTTTTGGTGGTGGACCATTGTTGATACACACGAGAAACTGTTGAGCGTGAAAAACCCAACAGCGTTTCAGTTCTTGACACAAACCGGTACGCTTGGCACCTACTACCATACCCAGTTCAATTAAAAATAATTCACCCTCTGAATGGCACACATACACAATCCATGTCTCAATTGTCTCAAAGCTTAAAATTATTTTGTTAACCTGTCCTCCCCTTGATCTACAATAATTAAAGTGGATTTAACAAGTGACATCAATAAGGGATCATAGCCTTCACCTGGATTCACCTGGTCAGTCTGTCGTACTCAGTGTATATGGAATTACTTTCTGTAAGTGTACTTTTACACTAAAATGGACAATCTCACTCTAAAAGCACGCACGCACACACGCACGCACGCACGCACACACGCACGCACGCACACACACACACAGCAAAGTCATACCTTATTAGGTTTTGGCATACTTGACACATTGGAAAACATCTGCAACAAACAGGAAATGATACATCAGCAACATAACCGCTTCTACTAGAAAAGTGAGCATTACCAAAAGTTTGCATTTCTGCCTACCACTGTAAATATCATAATTCCAGCACTACTGTCCATTATCATATGAGATTTTGACACTGCTCAGCAAATACCAATTCCAGCTCACCTGTGTAGGTCTCGACATGCTGGGATGAATTTACCACATGCTCTCTTGCAGAAGGTATCTTCAATCCAAGATCTCCGTGACTGGAACACAACACACAACAAATGAACACAATGCTTTCTGAGGGAGGAATACCATGAAAGCTGTGATACTATTAAAATGTCTAACGCATAACCTTTTGAGAAGAATTTGTGAGAGACATCAATGCTGTGCTATCAGGCTAACAGAAGCTACCTAATGCCGTATCCGACTATAAGAACAAATCAAACATAACAGTCTGTTCATTTCTGGAGACTGAGAGAAAACCAAGACCAATGTCATTGGACTGTAGCTCAGCTCTCTCCACCACTCAACATCACAGTGAGCCTTCGTCATGTTACTCCACATTCGTCAGAGCCTCCGTCATGTATTTCCTGAAAGGCTCTTGCTCAACATTGGCCCAGCTCAAAATAGAAACATACACACATCCCTTTCCTGTGATTATCTAACATGATTCAGACCTTGAGTGTTGTTGAGTATTGTGTGCATGTGTATTTTCCATCCTCCTCTGTGTACATTCACTTCAATGCAAAACCTAGGAGGCTCATGGTTCTCACCCCCATAGATTTACACAGTAATTATGACAACTTCCAGAGGACATCCTCCAATCTATCACAGCTCTTGCAGCATGAACTGACATGTCCACCCAATCAAAGGATCAGAGAGTGAATATAGTACTGAAAGCATAAGCTATACCTAGCTGGCACTGCAGTGCATAAAATGTGGTGAATAGTTGACTCATAGAGAAAGACAATTTAATAGTTTTCAAACACATTTATTTAAAAATGAAGGAGAAGCAAATGAGAGAGCTATATGTCCTTGTATTTTTTTTCACTTTCACTTACTTAGCGAATACATCTAGATAGTTTAGCCTACTCAAACACCTGGCTCAGAGAGGGATCCTATGTTAGCTAGCTGGCTATCCAACACTGGAACTATTCCAAGGTAAGCTTTTGGTTTTATTAATTTATTGCCACCGGGGCCCGCCAGTGTAACTGCTAAACTGCTTGCTGACTGTGCACTGTATTGCATGATTGTAGCGGGTTTACTAACCCTTTCTATTAGCTATGTTGACTATCGCGTTAGCTAATATGGTGACAACAACGTATGCTGTGTGTAGAGATTAGCAGATATGATATGAAGGTTTGGCTTGGAAAGCTGATGTGTTGTGCACAAGCGAAGGACAAATGTGATAGGAGAGCGCATAGATGCGAGAAGGAATTATACAACTAGCAAAGTGATCATGTGTCTGATCAGGGGTGTATTCATTCCACCGAATGAATTCAGATAAACATACCTGAATTCGTCCCGTAGAAACTCTCATTTTACAATGGTTGGACTGATTACACCCTAGATCAGCTAGATGCCTAGATGCAGGCAGGTGTGAAGGCGGTATTGAATGTGTCACTCTCTGTCTCACCTTGATTACAAAAAAAAGTATCTTGAGCTGTGCACCTACGTTGTAAGCTTTCATTCATATGCTAGGTTGTAGCAACCTCATGATGGGTATAGAGAAAATTAGAGTATCATGTAGCAGCCTAAACCTATTGACGTTACTTTGAGCTGGGTGAATGATGACAGTCATCCAATATTCTGTAATAGAAATAAGGCCATGCTCATTAAAAAAATGTAACGTCCTCCCTCATCTTAAATGGCACCAACCGCCACTGTGTGTGTGTGTGTGTGTGTGTGAAAGAGAGAGATGTACCTTCATTTAAACTAGGCAAGTCAGTTTACAATGACGGCCTAGGAACAGTGGGTTAACTGCCTTGTTCAGGGGCAGAACGACAGATTTATACCTTGTCAGCTCAGGGATTCGATCTAGCAACATTTTGGTTACTGGCCCAACACTCTAACCACTAGGCTACCTGCCTCCCCCCAAAAATATATAAATTCATCCTGGTCATCTCAACAAGATCGTAATTTACACACCAAACAATCTTTAGGCTTTAGTTTTGCACACCCCACATTTTTGGGTTAGTGACAAATGTTCTCATATGTAAACTTTGATTTTAGGTTTTTCGATAAATAAAAACAATAGTCCCAAAATATAGATTTTGAGTGTATCTTGAAAACTATAGTCTTACATAGAAAACTTGATTGCTTTAGGACTGTATAAACAGTGGATTAATGAAACAAATACCAAATTCGTCTCAGGTTCTGTGCACTGTACAAACAAATGCAACGTTTGGACAGCACATTGACAAGAATAGCAAGGAAGCGAGAACATTGTTTTCTAGAAACACATGGTGACAACGGCAAAAATAGAACAGATTTGAATCACAACTGTGTCACATTAGATATGAGATGCCCACTATAAATTCACTTAGCCTTAGTTCACGCCGATTTGACTTTATTTGAAGTTTATATAAGAAGCACTTGTATTATTATATAATGAAGTAAGACGGATTTCGAATCATTTGAAGACTTTTTTTCAAATGACAAAAAAAAGTTAAATATCTTGCAATCAGTCATTTCAGTTAGGCTACAATTTTGCAATTTCATACCACTAATACTCATAGAAACTTGCTAATGAACTGCCTTCAGTATGAGAAGCCATATAGATAATATAAAGACAACTTATCCAAACTTACCATTGTAGAAGCTGCATTCATATAGGCACACAAATGATCATAACATAGGTCCATACGTATACTTGACACAGGTATCCGATACAGTAATTAAACTCATGGGTCATTCAGCTCCCCTGCTCTCTCATTGGCTGATCATTGTTAGAGACAGGCTTTAACCAGGCCTTGGTCCAAGGGTCAGTCATTCCTTCACAAAGGCTTTGAAGATCTCATGCTTTCCTCCACCATAAACACACTGGGAGAATCTCAATTGGATTGCTCTATTCCTTGCGTCCTCTCATCGCCTCCTTTTGGAAAAGGTCAAAGTTAGTTGAGTAGAGAAAACATATGTGCTTGTATGAAATGACTCTCCTGTCCCACTAGCATGTCATCGGGAAAGTTACACTTACAGAGGAAGATCCCCAAAATACATGTGTGTAGTGGTCAAAAGAAAAGTAGCTAGTTGTGCTACATATTTTATATATAAAAGGATAAGTTGCGTATCGTTTCTAAATGTGGGCATGCTATTCTACATGAGAAAACAATGGCTGATTCAAAGGGGATGTGGCAGATTTCAAAACTCTTCGCGGTAGATTTCGCAATTGAAAAAAAGGCTAAGATTTGGAACTCCTGTTCTCCATGTACCACTTCACTAAGGGGTTGATGGTGCTGCATACAGCCAGTGCTCATCATAACCACCAATCAAATGCTTTTAAATCCCTAATGGGGGTGTGAAAGTGCACTTTGGGACAATGTTATGGCCTCTAGGAAAGCCCAGGGCAACCCAGTTTGGTCAAAGAACATGGCTGTCAGAGTGTAGTAAACATGTGTGCCATCGATCACACTTCACCCAACACCCATGGAATGAGTTGTGGTCTGCTGCACTCCATTCTTTAAGGGAGTGCAGCACCCACCCATTGGTCATTTCAACAATAAACAGTATACATAATAATAGTTTTATTGTACAAAGCGATAACTGTATAGACCAACACAGACCTCAAACTTGCCTTGTGTTACCTACAGTGCCTTCAGAAAGGATTCATACCACTTGACTTAACAAAAACAAATTGTGTTGCAGCCTAAATTCAAAATGGATAAAAAGAAGAAAAATCCCCCTCACCTCTCTACACAAAATACTCTGTAATGACAAATTGAAAAAATACCTCACAAAGAATGTACTGGTACTGTATACAACATGTTGAGCGGCAGTTTACAGACTGAAGAGCAGACTTGTAAACAGAGTAACGACTTCCGTATGTTTGCCTTAACATAGACATTAATTGATTAATACATCAATTCTTTCATCAATAAATCCATCTATTTGGAATGCAATTTAAAGTAAGAATCCAACAGCTAGCTATGACCAACAGCAAGCCCAGCTAGAGGAAAAGCATAGTTTAGGTTTAGTTCAAATAAAATAGTCCATTCACTTTAAAAACCATCAAAGTAGCCAGGGTGGGTTAATGTACCAACAACTAGCTGCAGACAACACACATTTCATATCTTCATTCCAATACAATATACTGTAGGCTACATGAAGATAAAAAAGGAGCACTGAATGCCGTTTAATGACGCTATGTCAATGATTTATCTCCTAAAAGTAATAAAACAATTAGTGTTCAGTGTATAAAAGCTCTTACAAATACCGGTCCCCAGGGGCGGACTGGCATTTCTGACACATCGGCCTATTATCCAAGGCCCTCCCACCAGCCCATTTTTTCCTCGAGGTCCCCATTATAAGCCAAGTAATGATAATTTTGCAAACAAAAAAAATGTACTAGTTAGACAGGCCCAGTGGACCAGCCCATCTGGCATTTGAGCCAAATGCTAGTTCGCCCCTGCCGGTCCCGACTGGTGGAAATAATTTTACTCTGGTTTCATGCTGTAAGCCATATAGATATAGTTGTATTTCCATGGTAATGACACTGTATCCCTGGTATGTACAGTGCATTCGTAAAGTATTCAGACCCCTTGACTTTTCCCATTTTGTTACGTTACAGCCTTTTTCTAAAATTAACACAATACCCCATAATGACAAAGTGAAAACAGGTTAAGAAATTCTTGCAAATGTATTAAAAGTCTAACAGAAAAACCTTATTTACATAAGTATTCAGATGCTTTGCTATGAGACTCGAAATTAAGATCAGGTGCATCCTATTTCATTGATGATCCTTGAGATGTTTCTACAACTTGACTGTGGTAAATTCAATTGATTGGACATGATTTGGAAAGGCACACCTGTGGGTCCCACAGTTGACAGTGCACGTCAGAGCAAAAATCAAGCCATGAGGACAAAGGAATTGTCCGTAGAGCTCTTAGACAGGATTATGTCGAGGCACAGATCTGGGGAAGGGTACCAAAAAAATTCTGCAGCATTGAAGGTCCCCAAGAACAGTGGAAGACGTTTGAAACCACCAAGACTAATTCCTAGAGCTGGCCGCCCGGCCAAACGGAGAAGTCCGGGGAAAAGGGTCTTGGTCAGGTAGGTGAACAAGAACCCGATGGTCACTCGGACAGAGCTCCTCTGTAGAGATCGGAGAACCTTCCAGAAGGACAACCATATCAGCAGCACTCCACCAATCAGGCCTTTATGGTAGAGTTGCCCAACAGAAGCCACTCCTCAGTAAAAGGCACAACAGCCCGCTTGGTGTATTCCAAAAGGCACCTAAAGGACTCTCAAACCATGAGAAACAAGAATCTCTGCTCTGATGAAACCAATATTGAACTCTTTGTCCTGAATGCCAAGCCTCACATCTGGAGGAAACTTGGTATCATCCCTACGGTGAAGCATGGTGGTGGCAGCATCTGGACTTGAACCCGATCAACCATCTCCGGAGAGACCTGAAAATAGCTGCTGTGACACTCCCCATCCACCCTGACAGAGCTTAAGAGGATCTGCAGAGAAGAATGGGATAAAACTCCCCAAATACAGGGGTGCCATGCTTGTAGCGGCATACTCAAGGCTCTAATCACGAGCAAAGGTGCTTCAAGAAAGTACTGAGTAAAGGGTCTAAATACTTATGTAAACGTGATTTCAGTTTATTTTTCATAAATTTACAAAAAAAACGTTTTTGCTTTGTTATTATGGGTATTGTGTGTAGATTGAAAAAAGGGGGTGTTATTTAATCCATTTTAGAATAATGCTGTAACGTAACAACATTTGGAAAAAACCAAGGGGTCTGAATACTTTCCGAACGCACTGTACATACAGCTTTATCCTTGTGTTCAAAGCAGGTACAATAACCATGTAGCCAGATTTCAGAGTTAGTGTCTCAGGCCAGGTGAAAGAGCGAAAATGTTGCAGTTGTAAAGCTAATTTCCTGCAAATCTACAAATTGTGTCATGGGGCAGAGCTGTTTTGTTGTTGCAGCTTTAAAGATAATATGCTGCAATTTTGCGATGAGGCAGAGGTAACGTTGCGGCTTTGAAGCTTAAATTACAGTGCATTCATGTCAAAACAAAAATTTGGGGGAATAGTATGGAGTTGACAAATGTATTATTTGTGGAGTACTGTGGATACCAATATCCCTGTGAGCCTCCCAGGCCCATGTTGCCCAGGGTTAAGAACATCAATTGTAGATTAATAGGATCACACTGTATTACACACTTTAAACTTATTCCACAGATCCTTTGGCCAAAAGCAATTTAATGTTTTTTTGTAATATTAATTTTATAACATTTAAGGTTAAAATGTAATATTCAGTATATATTTTGAGATCTGGCCAGGTGTCCACGTACCCCACTTTGAGAACCCCATGGTCTACACAGTATAGATCTAAAGCTATGGCTCTGATGGGCAGTGTGTCTGGTTGGAGGAGCTATAGGACAGGCTCCTTGTAATGGCTGGAATATAATAAATGGAATGGTATCAGACACATGTAAACCACGTTTGACTCCGTTCCATTAATTCTATTCGAGCCATGAGACAAAGCCAGTCCTCCTATAGCTTCTCCCACCAGCCTCCACTGGTGGCCACCTCTCATAAGAGTTCCATGGTGGGCAGACCTTCATGAATTAAAACTTATGACTCCATGGCTTCACAGGATAATTCTTTGGCAGGGGGTTCTCCATTTGATCCAGAGAGGTTTCCATTCTGAAGGAGTGAAATGTCCAGTTCGGGTAGAGGGACCCTCCAGTACTGGAATGAGTTGAAAGTGCATAGGTCATTGCCATCATCATCTTTGTGTGTGACCTAGAGGTGAAAGGAAGAGGGAGAGTGTTTAATAATTAACAGAAACAAGAAACTGTTGTAGTGGTGACTTAAGAACTTAGTGACATGGTTTGAAAGGAAGAATGGGTACTGAAAAAATACAACGTGCAACATCTTGTGGACACCTCAAGTATTGCGCTCAATGGATGTTGATTACAACAATTTCAACCTTGTGCAGTTTGTTCCAGTATACACTTTCTAGGCAGCAGTAACATATATATATATATATATACTTACAATCCTTGGAGCATCGTATCTTGTGACAGTGTTATCTCGTGCACGTTTCTTAGAGGTCACCGTTAAGCAACCAGAGTCCACAGATGCACTATCTCGGATACTTCCAGAATTATTTACCAGCACACTCGGTGGTGCACTGACCCGATGTTCACTATTTGACAGCTTGCGCGGTTTAAGTGTTTCTTGATGTTCCTCCTGATCTTCGAAATAATACGGTCTCTTTTTGCAGCGTCTCCCCAACAAAGCGAGCAGAGATGGCGGACTCACGCACCCGGCTGCAGCCATGCTTTCTAACTGCGTATCAAATTTGTCAAATGGACGAAAACATGATCTTTTAACAGGCGTGTCGTGGAACAAAACGTCTTCAGCTCGCCTTTTCGTCATGTGTACAAGCGTGGAATCTTTCAAGCATCAACAACAGGTAACAATGTTTTGACTGAGCCGCGCACCACTTACTGTGTAAATTTCACACGAGGTCTGGCCAATGAAAGTGGTTGTCACTAGTTAACAAAGTCATAAACCCCGCCTATATCTACAATTTAAAATCGGATTTTAAAACTAACCTTAACCACACTGCTAACTGTATATTAACACAAACGCACGTTTGTTTTCATGAAATGTTACGATACAGCCAATTTTGACTTTGTGGCTGTCTTATCTTGTGGAAACCAATGAGAGGATGTATCCTGTTCCCGCCCACCACTATCAAGGCTCTTCTCCGCATCAACAGGGTTAGTGCTATCTGGTATCATCGGGACGTTCATACCTTAAACCTTATTTTTAGTATGTGTCCTACTCCCCTCAAACGCAACTCTGGACCTCGGAGCCAGTTCCACTGTATTTTTCTCCCTCATTGTTCCCCTCTAATCAGGGGCTGGTTTAGACATTGGATGCCAGGTGGGTGAAATTTAGTTATCAGGTAGAACAGAAAACCAGCTGCCTCCACTCGGACCTCGTAGGGTAACAGTTGAATACCCTAAACATTTTACATTTCAATTGGGTAAGGACGTCCCAAGGAATCCAGCTAGAAAATATAGCGCCACCTACCGTTTCAAGTTTGTCACGTACACAAGTACAGTGAAATTAATTTTTTGCTTGAGCTTTCCCAACAATGCATTAATAAATATCAGTAGGAATATATTTATTTTAAAAAGTCAAGTAGAACCAAAACACACAATAAATATAAATAATATGAACATGAAAGTAAATAAGCTACACAAAGGATCAGTTCCAGGGTCAGTGCCAATACCATATTTACAATGTGCAGGGATACTGGAGTGGTAGGGGTAGGTGTGTATATATAGGGACAAGGTGAGTAGGCATCAGGTTATATGATAAACAGAGTAGCAGCAGCATATATGATGATTGTATGTGTAGTCAGTATGAGTGTGTGTGTAAGCAAATGAAGTGGGTGATTTTCCGGGCCTTCCTTTCACACCACCTGATAGAGGCCCTGTTGCTTGAGAAAGCATTATTGAGATGGCCAAATAGGGCATTCAATTGATTAGGACAGTCCTTCATATACATGGTCATTGGGACAATCATTGTCAGTGAATAATTTAATGTGTGCACTGACTGGATCTCCCGTTAATTATATACGACTATGGAATCTCCTTTTGTGCTGTGTACACAGAAATGTATTGATATGATAAAGGATTCACCACTGATGTTTATCTTCTGTAACTTCTCGATCTACCTGGCTGTATAGTCTGAAGACAGTAATTGACAAAGGGGAATTGTTGTAGAATAATTACATTGATCATAGTTGGTCATAATGCTTCAAATTATTTCTGTCTGTAACTGCAAACAGAGGGAATATAGGAGATTCATTCTAAATATATCTCCTTGGTCAAATAAATTTGAATTGCGTCATGAACAATACCAAAATTAGACTAAAATGTAAATTAAATTTTTTTTCTTAAAATTGTGTTTTCCTTTATTGTTACGTGAGGCAGTAGCTAGATCCAGTTTGTAATGCTGAAATTCAAATCATATAATTAGTTTAAAACAACTTTGTCCGACCCTCAGTATTACCAACTCCAGCAACTGACTTTTCCCAGTGAGAAAATACTATAAATAGCCAGAGTTGGTCACTGTATTTTACAAAATAAATACATTGGGAAGCTGTAGAGGCGGGTCTAACACGCATGCAACCACATCAGGTCAGCATGGAGACATCACCTTACATCTAACTGAAGACAAACAGTCCAAGGGCTGAATGATTTAGTCATATCAGTCCATTATAGGTGTCCGTCTCAATCTCAAAGGCTTGGACGTAAGGTGATCGGGGAGTTCCAGCAATGAGATATAGAAAATAAGCACATTTAAAGCAAACCTTTCCATTGTCTTGTGTTTGTCTTCTTACTATTTAAAAAAAAAAAAACTAAAAATAAATAAATGCTCTCGACGGCAGCCAATCAATCGGTTGTTGCGCTGTAATGTCACGTCAGACTGCCACAGCTCTCTCGCCATGGCAACGCTTCCAGTCTGTCATACAGGTACTTCAGCATGGACTGATCATTCTTAGTGTAGGTGGTGGGGACAGACTCTCTCCACCTGCAGTGAAAGACAGTGTTTCTCAATATGCATACTAATCAAATCAAATATATTTATATAGCCCTTCGTACATCAGCTGATATCTCAAAGTGCTGTACAGAAACCCAGCCTAAAACCCCAAACAGCAAGCAATGCAGGTTTAGAAGCACGTTGAATAGGATAAACTCCCTAGAAAGTACAAAACCTAGGAAGAAACCTAGAGAGGAACCAGGCTATGAGGGGGTGCCAGTCCTCTTCTGGCTGTGCCGGGTGGATATTATAACAGAACATGGCCAAGATGTTCAAATGTTCATAAATGACCAGCATGGTCCAACAATAATAATCACAGTAGTTGTCGAGGGTACAAATGGTCAGCACCTATTGAGTAAATGACATTTGGCTTTTCATAGGCAATCATTAAGAGTATCTCTACCGCTCCTGATGTCTCTAGAGAGTTGAAAACAGCAGGTCTGGGACAGGTAGCACGTCGGGTGAACAGGTCAGGGATCCATAGCCGCAGGCAAAACAGTTGAAACTGGAGCAGCAGCACGGCCAGGTGGACTGGGGACAGCAAGGAGTCATCATGCCAGGTAGTCCTGGAGCATGGTCCTAGGGCTCAGGTCCTCCGAGAGAGAGAGAGAAAGAAAGAGAGAAAGAGAGAATTAGAGAGAGCATACTTAAATTCACACAGGACACTAGATAAGACAGGAGAAATACTACAGATATAACAATAAATTCACATAGGGGGTCCAGGGCACAGCTGGGGGCAGAGGGTGGTCTATAGCAAGCGGAAACGGTGAGAGACTTGTTTCTGGAAAGGTGGATTTTTAAAAGTAGAAGTTCAAATTGTTTGGGTACAGACCAGGATAGTAAGACAGAACTCTGCAGGCTATCTCTGCAGTAGATTGCAACTCCGCCGCCTTTGCCAGTTCTATCTTGTCAGAAAATGTTATAGTTAGGGATGGACATTTCAGGGTTTTTGGTGGTTGTCCTAAGCCAGGATTCACACACCGCTAGGACATCCGGGTTGGCAGAGTGTGCTAAAGCAGTGAATAAAACAAACTTAGGGAGGAGGCTTCTATTGTTAACATGCATGAAACCAAGGCTTTTACAGTTACAGAAGTCAACAAATGAGAGCACCTGGGGAATAGGAGTGGAGCTAGGCACTGCAGGGCCTGGATTAACCTCTACATCACCGGAAGAACAGAGGAGGAGTAGGATAAGGGTACGGCTAAAGGCTATAAGAACTGGTCGTCTAGTACGTTCGGAACAGAGAGTAGAACGAGCAGATTTCTGGGCGAGATAGAATAGATTCAAGGCATAATGTACAGACAAAGGTATGGTAGAATGTGAATACATTGGAGGTAAATGTAGGCATTGTGTGATGATGAGAGAGATATTGTCTATAGAACATTTAAACCAGCTGATGTGGGCATGATGTCCGCATGTGTGGGATGTGGAACTAAAGGGTTGGCTAAGCCATATTGAGCAGGGCTAGAGGCTCTGCAGTGAAATAAGACAATAATCACTAACCAGAACAGGAATGGACAAGGCATATGGACATTAGGGAGAGGCATGCGTAGCCGAGTGATCATATGAGTCCAGTGAGTAGTTAGGCTAGCTGGAGACACGGCGACTCAGACAGCTAGCAGGCCGGGGATAGCAAGCTAGCAGAAGGGCCTTAGAGGGACATCGCGGCGGAGGAAGTCTGTTATAGCCTCCTCGTGTGGTTACGTCAACTAGACCAGTCGTGATGGAGTAGTAGGGTTCCGTGTAGCAAAAGGGTTCAGTCCAATTGACAAAATAGGTATAGTGGCCCAAGAAATTGACCGATGGACCTATTCAGCTAACAGTCCGATATGCTCTAGACAGCTAGCGGGCCGCGGCAAGCAGGCAAGCAGATGGGCATTCAGGGGACGTCGTGACGTAGGAGCCAGTTGAATAACCCTCTTGAGCAGATTACGTTGGTAGTCCAGTCGTGAAGGAGCTCTGTACCGGCAGTAAAAGGGGTCTGGGCTAATTGGCAAAATAGGTATTGTAGAGTGGCTGATGGACATTTCAGCTAGCCGGGAGATGGACATAGCATGGGTTAGCTCCCGGCTAATTGGTGCTTGCTTTGGGACTTAGACGTTAGCCGGGAGTAGCCACTCGGATTGCAGCTAGCCAGCTGCGACGATCCAGGTGAAAAGGTTCAGAACTCGCGATAGGAATCTGGGGATATGGAGAGAAAATAGGTCCGGTATGCTCTGGTTTGAATCGCAAATTGCCGAGAGTTTTCCGAGCTAAAGGTTAGCTTATGACCGCTAGCAGTGGTTAGCTGACAACTAGCTAGTAGCAAGTTAGCTGGCTAGCTTCTGTTAGGGGATTCCGGTCCGAAGTAAAGAAAAATACTTTAGAAAAAAGCAGATCGACACCACATTGGGTGAGGCGGGTTGCAGGAGAGTATTTGGAAGTTCATGTTTAGAAAAATGTAAAAAAAAGGATATGCAAAGAAAAATAAATAAAAATATATATACATGGGACACGACAGGACGAGGACAAAGACGTCTGACTGCTGCGCCATCTTGGATTTAATGCATATTCTTGATACCATTTGAAAGGAAACACTTTGAAGTTTGTGGAAATGTGAATTGAATTTAGGAGAATATAAAACAATAGATATGATAGAAGAAAATACAAAGAAAAAAACAACCAGTGTTTTTTTTACCACCATCTTTGAAATGCAAGAGAATGGTCTCTGTTATAGCCATCACTCTGGTTGTAATTCCGATAGTGTCCAGAAGATGGCAGCAGTGTATGTGCAAAGTTTCAGATGGATAACTTGGAGTATGACTGATCCTCAAGTCCCCATGTACATTTGGGAAAATCGTGAAGGAGACATTAACATTCATATTCTATTTATCTGTGAGAATATCGTCAAATCTGTATACTTGGACTTTGATTTAGCTTTCCAAGTATTAGTAGTCATATTATAAGTTCTACATTTGCAAAACAACCACTTTTAATAACTTAACCTCTAGCGACGAGCAATCCCGTATCCGGGAGCGTAATCATAGCCTCAAGCTCATTACCATAACGAACGTTTCCTATTCATGAAAATCGCAAATGAAATGAAATAAATATATTCCAACACAAGCTTAGCCTTTTGTTAACAACACTGTCATCTCAGATTTTCAAAATATGCTTTTCAACCAAAGCTACGCAAGCATTTGTGTAAGAGTATTGATAGCCTAGCATAGCATTAAGCCTAGCATTCAGTAGGCAACATTTTCACAAAAACAAGAAAAGCATTCAAATAAAATCATTTACCTTTGAAGAACTTCGGATGTTTTCAATGACGAGACTCTTAGTTAGATAGCAAATGTTCATTTCTTCCAAAAATATTATTTGTGTAGACGAAATAGCTCCGTTTTGTTCATCACGTTTGGCTAAGAAAAAGACCGGAAAATGCAGTCACTTACAACGCCAAACTCTTTTCCAAATTAGCTCCATAATATCGACAGAAACATGGCAAACGTTGTATAGAATCAATCCTCAAAGTGTTTTTCACATATCAATTCGATAATCTATCAGTGGTGGCAGTTGGCTTCTCATCAGAAGCAAACAGAAAAATACTGCAGCTGGAGATTACGCAATAATTGCAACGGAGGACACCAAGCGACCACCTGGTAGATGTAGTCTCTTATGGTCAATCTTCCAATGAAATGCCTACAAATACGTCACAATGCTGTAGACACCTTGGGGAAAACGTGGAAAACGTAAGCTGACTCCTAGCTCCTTCACAGCCATATAAGGAGTCATTGGAATGAGGCGGTTTCAAAAAATGCGGCTCTTCCTGATTGGATTTTTATCTGGGTTTCGCGTGTAACATCAGTTCTGTGGCACTCACAGACAATATCTTTGCAGTTTTGGAAACGTCAGTGTTTTCTTTCCAAAGCTGTCAATTATATGCATAGTCGAGCATCTTTTCGTGACAAAATATCTTGTTTAAAACGGGAACGTTTTTCATCCCAAAATTAAAAGAGCGCCCCCTATATCGAATAAGTTAATAGCTCTGAATATCATGCTGTCGTACAAGGTTTAAAAGCTACATTTTACGACATATACATGGTTTCGGGTACTCCCATAAAGCCCAACTCATTGGCTATCTAGCTAGCTTTGTTTGACCCCGATTGGTGCTTATTTGACAAAGATACAGTCGTTCAAGAGATGGCCGTCCGCATCATCGGTGTGCCATGAAGACGTCGTTCTCTAACCAAATATGGTGTCCTATAGGATATACTACAGAAGTGGCCAATAGTTTTGAGAATGACACAAATATTAATTTCCACAAAGTTTGCTGCTTTAGTGTCTTGAGATATTTTTGTCAGATGTTAACTTTGTCAGATGTCAATTAACTTCTGGGCCACATCCTGACTGATGGCAGCCCATTCTTGCATAATCAATGCTTGGAGTTTGTCAGAATTTGTCAGAACTTGACCACAAGTTCTCAATGGGATTAAGGTCTGGGGAGTTTCTTGGCCATGGACCCAAAATATTGTTGTTTTGTTCCCCGAGCCACTTAGTTATCACTTTTGTCTTATGGCAAGGTGCTCCATTATGCTGGAAAAGGCATTGTTCGTCACCAAACTGTTCCTGGATGGTTGGGAGAAGTTGGGAGAAGTTGCCCTCTGAGAATGTGTTGGTACCATTCTTTATTCATATTCTTTATCCCTTTACACTTGTGTGTATAAGGTAGTCGTTTTGGAATTGTTAGTTAGATTACTCGTTGGTTATTACTGCATTGTCGGAACTAGAAGCACAAGCATTTCGCTACACTCGCATTAACATCTGCTAACCATGTGTATGTGACAAATAAAATTTGATTTGATTTGTTCTTAGGCAAAATTGTGAGTGAGCCCACCCCCTTGGCTGAGAAGCAACCCCAGCACATGAATGGTCTCAGGATGTTTTACTGTTGGCATGACACGGGACTGATGGTAGCACTCACCTTGTCTTCTCCGGACAAGCTTTTTTCCGGGTGCCCCAAACAATCAGAAAGGGGATTCATCAGAGAAAATGACTTTACCCCAGTCTTCAGCAGTCCAATCCCTGTACCTTTTGCAGAATGTCAGTCAGTCCCTGATGTTTTTCCTGGTGAGAAGTGGCTTCTTTGCTGCCCTTCTTGACACCAGGCCATCCTCCAAAAGTCTTCGCCTCACCGTGTGTGCAGATGCACTCACACCTGCCTGCTGCCATTCATGAACAAACTCTGTACTGGTGGTGCTCCGATCCTGCAGCTGAATCAACTTTAGGAGACGGTCCTGGCGCTTGCTGGCCTTTCTTGGGTGCCCTGAAACCTTCTTCACAACAATTGAACCACTCTCCATGAAGTTCTTGATGATCCGATAAATGGTTGATTTAGGTGCAATCTTACTGGCAGCAATATCCTTGCCTGTGAAGCCCTTTTTGTGCAAAGCAATGATGACGGCACGTGTTTCCTTGCAGGTAACCATGGTTGACAGAGGAAGAACAATGATTCCAAGCACCACCCTCCTTTTGAAGCTTCCAGTCTGTTATTCAAACTCAATCAGCATGACAGTGTGATCTCCAGCCTTGTCCTCGTCAACACTCACACCTGTGTTAGCGAGAGAATCACTGACATGATGTCAGTTGGTCCTTTTGTGGCAGGGCTGAAAAGTAGTAGAAATGTTTTTTGGGGATTCAGTTAATTTGCATGGGAAAGAGGGACTTTGCAATTAATTGCAATTCATCTGATCACTCTTCATAACATTCTGGAGTATATGCAAATTACCGTCATGCAAACTGAGGCAGCAGACTTTGTGAAAATTAAGATTTGTGTCATTCTCTAAACGTTTGGCCACGACTGTACACCTCTAATGAAATAGTGAAGTCGTTTTACCTTCTAGGATCTCTGAGGAATAGATATGAATGTGATTTGACTCGTTGAAACAACGTTTAGGGTGAGATTTTCACAGTTTCATTTCTTTGCAAATTGAACTACAAATACAAAATCGATCGTGCATGTTATATGTACTTTTTTAAGACATGAAAAGGGATTTTAGCTAACAAAACGACAGTTCATGTTATCTCTGGGACCCTTTGGATGATAAATCAGAGCAAGATTTCAGAACGTAAGTACACATTTCACCTTCAGAGGTGAATTTATCAAACCTATCGCCGTCAAAAAACGGTTTTGGTGTTAGGAGCTCTCCTCAAACAATAGCGTGGCATTTTTTTTGCAGTAATAGCTACTGTAAATTGGACAGTGCAGTTATATTAACAAGAATTTAAGCTTTCAGCTGATATAAGACACTTCTACCAACATTTGTTGCTAAAATCTGGGATCTTGACATAACATGCTGAATGATTTACAACTGTCCCGTTGATGGGACGCCAATCCTTAATCCCAACAAACGTTCCTCAGAACTTTAGAGAACGTTCCCTTACGAGTCTAGTTAGGTCATTAACTAACATTTTCATAGCAATGTTCCTGTGATGTGCAAGGAATTTTTCCAAGAGACCATTCCCTTAATGTCAGCTAGAACTTACCCAGAACACAGTTACCATGTTCTCAGAACTTAATATATTAATGGTCTAGACACATTTCATGGGAACATTTCAGGAAAATGAATGTGTCCAGTTTTCTGTGGGTAAGGAGAATATTCCATGAACGTCCCACCAAACATGCACAGAACATGGTTACCATACCAAATATATTGTATTAATGTTCTAGACACGTTTCATGGGAACGTTGCAAGAACATGTATGTGTCCAAATTCTGTAACATGCTTCATTAGGCATAGAACCAAAAGATAAGAAGACTGGCAGCAAATGGTGATATGTATTTAATAGTATTTAATAGTACAAATATCCAGCAAAGTGAATACAGAGGATTTATACACTTGTTAACTTTGGGTTCCCAGGCTAGATTGACCCAGAAGAGTTTGGATGGGTTTGCTTACTGGTTTCCTAACAGCAGCACTTAGATTTCAATTTGTGATAATAGACCACATGTTTTCTGCAGCACAGGTTTTACATAGCACCGGTTTTATTTGTTGGCTGGGTTGATGATCTTGCCCATGAAGAGAATATTATTGGTTTCCCGGTCCATGACAAAGACCATGAATGGATGGTCGAACTTCAAGACATGGGTGTGTCGGGAGGAGAGGGGCATAAGGACCACACCTGTGGCAGCTGCTGTGGTCACTCCAGCCTCATCCACGTCCAAGGAAGCTTGTTGCACCACCTGAAAACAACCACACAATGCAGTCGGATGTACAGTACATAGGCCTAGTTCACATATAATATGTTCTAGGACAGTGATTCTCCCAGGACACCCTGGGGAGCCAGATAGAGCTTTCAGGGGTTCCTTGACAAAGCAGGGATAAAACTACCAATTGAAAATGACCACAACATTAAGGCTGTCAATACATGGTTGTGCTTGAGAGGTTAGTGCATTGCTGTTGCTGTATTGCTGTTGTTTCCCTGTATATTTATGTCTTTATGAATCACTGAGAGTGAATGAGTTCCCCACCTCTGAGACAGCCACCTTCAGTTCCTCTGATATTCCACTGAAGTCAGCTCGATCACTGAATATGTCCGGCATTCCGATTCCACTCAGAATGTCCTTGAGGGAGTATGTTGTGGTGATAGACAACTTGGGAACATATACATGATATTCCCTAAAGACAAACATGGACAGGAAGAAGGTTTTACTTGCAATGATTGTGATACGTAGTTATTTTACCCACCCAACGTTTATTAGTTCTATGAGAGTGGTGCTTAATGATTGAGACAGGTCATACCTGGCTTTCTTCCACCTGTGCCACTTGGTGATGTGGTTGAGGCATATGACCTCGTCCAGACTTGCGAGTCCCTTCTCCGGTAGCACCAACATCATGGACACTGAGTCGTTGTAGCGGAGATGCAGGATACTGGTGGAGATCTCCTGGTCGTAGTAGACGGAGAACCTCTTCATCATGCTCATCATCTGGACTGGAACAGTTGTGTTTTCATCCACATGAAATGTGTCCTCCTTTGTGTCTGCAGGGTTAAATGGAATCTCCCATTTTCCTTGAGAATTAGAAAATCGTAAAACATTTCAGGGTGTGATGAGTAAAAGTTACCAGACCAAAAGTGTTTTTTTGAGGGGGAGACCCACCAAAAGGTACAATGGCATCAATAACACCAACAACATCCAGAGACAAAAAAATCCATATTGACAGAGTTAGAAGGAATTGATTCCACAAGATCTGTATCCATCAAAGAAGTGAGCTCTACTTCATTTCAAGGACCTTATTTCATGTTTGTATTATTGTTTTTTGTCTAAAAGTTTGCAATATCCTCTTACCTTTGAAGTAAATGTAGCTGAGGAGGTACATGACAGTGGTTGGGTCCAGATCTTTGACTAACTTGTCTATCTTGCCTTTAGTCTTGTCCCCCACGTATGTATTGATTGTATCGATGGCCTTAGCAGTGTTGGTGAAGTCCACTGTGACACCCTCAGAAAGGTAGAAGCGCTTCAAGTCCTCAAGGAACTCAGGGTGTGGTGTAAAGGTGTTTTGCATGAAAAGTGCACTTCCTACGGTCAGGTTCACACCTATTTTCTGGTTGAGCTGTGTGAGGATGGTCTGGAAGGCTTGGTCCACCTGTTCTTGGGTCAGTAGGCTACTGTTGAAGCCCAGAACAGTGAAAAGCTGCTGGTGGGTTTGACCCTTGGCCCCCACAGACAGAGCGGCCAGGGCCAGGGACACACTCAGCGGGGAGAAGAACACGTTCTTGCCCTGGTTGTCAGGCTGAGCCACCAGCTGATTGTACAGGCTATAAGCAAACTCCAAGTTTCCTTGGATCACTGGTTTAGTGCTGTTGTCACTGGGCTCATGATGATGATGATGCCCGTGGTCTCGTTCGTGACCATGGTCGCGCCTGTCACCATGGTCATGGTCGCGCCCGTGACCGTGGTCGCGCCTGTCACCATGGTCATGGTCGCGCCTGTCACCGTGGTCATGGTTGCGCCCGTGACCGTGGTCGGGCCTGTCACCATGGTCGCGCCCGTGACCGTGGTCGCGCCTGTTACCATGTTCGCAGTCACGCCTGTCACTATGGTCACGGTCACCACCATGGTCGCGACTGTGACCGTGGTGGCGGTCACCTCCGTTACCTTTGTGACCTCTGACCTCTCCCGGGCAGAGCACTCCCATAACGATCCACAAACACAGGGCTGTCCTCATCTTGGCAACTATCACAAAGTAAAACATGTAGCATTAGTCAATCAATTTGGTGTCAATTCCACAATTAATGTCACTATCTGGAAGATGTACCGCTATTCAGAGGTCATTTCAATAATGATATAGGCTAAACCCATTGAATCTGGGAACACAACTTGGTAAAACTTTCTGGCCAGTGACATATACAGTGCCTTGCGAAAGTATTCGGCCCCCTTGAACTTTGCGACCTTTTGCCACATTTCAGGCTTCAAACAAAGATATAAAACTGTATTTTTTTGTGAAGAATCAACAACAAGTGGGACACAATCATGAAGTGGAACGACATTTATTGGATATTTCAAACTTTTTTAACAAATCAAAAACTGAAAAATTGGGCGTGCAAAATTATTCAGCCCCTTTACTTTCAGTGCAGCAAACTCTCTCCAGAAGTTCAGTGAGGATCTCTGAATGATCCAATGTTGACCTAAATGACTAATGATGATAAATACAATCCACCTGTGTGTAATCAAGTCTCCGTATAAATGCACCTGCACTGTGATAGTCTCAGAGGTCAGTTAAAAGCGCAGAGAGCATCATGAAGAACAAGGAACACACCAGGCAGGTCCGAGATACTGTTGTGAAGAAGTTTAAAGCCGGATTTGGATACAAAAAGATTTCCCAAGCTTTAAACATCCCAAGGAGCACTGTGCAAGCGATAATATTGAAATGGAAGGAGTATCAGACCACTGCAAATCTACCAAGACCTGGCCGTCCCTCTAAACTTTCAGCTCATACAAGGAGAAGACTGATCAGAGATGCAGCCAAGAGGCCCATGATCACTCTGGATGAACTGCAGAGATCTACAGCTGAGGTGGGAGACTCTGTCCATAGGACAACAATCAGTTGTATATTGCACAAATCTGGCCTTTATGGAAGAGTGGCAAGAAGAAAGCCATTTCTTAAAGATATCCATAAAAAGTGTTGTTTAAAGTTTGCCACAAGCCACCTGGGAGACACACCAAACATGTGGAAGAAGGTGCTCTGGTCAGATGAAACCAAAATTGAACTTTTTTGGCAACAATGCAAAACGTTATGTTTGGCGTAAAAGCAACACAGCTGAACACACCATCCCCACTGTCAAACATGGTGGTGGCAGCATCATGGTTTGGGCCTGCTTTTCTTCAGCAGGGACAGGGAAGATGGTTAAAATTGATGGGAAGATGGATGGAGCCAAATACAGGACCATTCTGGAAGAAAACCTGATGGAGTCTGCAAAAGACCTGAGACTGGGACAGAGATTTGTCTTCCAACAAGACAATGATCCAAAACATAAAGCAAAATCTACAATGGAATGGTTCAAAAATAAACATATCCAGGTGTTAGAATGGCCAAGTCAAAGTCCAGACCTGAATCCAATCGAGAATCTGTGGAAAGAACTGAAAACTGCGGTTCACAAATGCTCTCCATCCAACCTCACTGAGCTCGAGCTGTTTTGCAAGGAGGAATGGGAAAAAATGTCAGTCTCTCGATGTGCAAAACTGATAGAGACATACCCCAAGCAACTTACAGCTGTAATCGCAGCAAAAGGTGGCGCTACAAAGTATTAACTTAAGGGGGCTGAATAATTTTGCACGCCCAATTTTTCAGTTTTTGATTTGTTAAAAAAGTTTGAAATATCCAATAAATGTCGTTCCACTTCATGATTGTGTCCCACTTGTTGTTGATTCTTTACAAAAAAAATACAGTTTTATATCTTTATGTTTGAAGCCTGAAATTTGGCAAAAGGTCGCAAAGTTCAAGGGGGCCGAATACTTTCGCAAGGCACTGTATATGTGTGTGTGTGTGTGTATATATATATATATATATATATATATATATTGTACAGATGAACGTGGTACCTTCAGGTGTTTGGAAATTGCTCCCAAGGATGAACCAGTCTACAATTGTTTTTCTGAGGTCTTGGCTGATTTCTTTTGATTTTCCCATGATGTCAAGAAAAGAGGCACTGAGTTTGAAGGTAGGCCTTGAAATACATCTACAGGTACACCTCCAATTGACTCAAATGGTGTCAAGAAGCTTCAACGTATGAACAACTTTAGCAGTTTAGCTAATTAGCAACTTTGCAACTACTTACTGCTGTTTAGCTACTTTGCAATTACTTAGCATGTTAACTAACCCTAACCCTTTTAGCTAACTCTACTCCTAACCCTAACCTTAACCCTTTAACCTAACCCTTAGCCTAATTCATAAAATATTGTATGAATTGCAATTTGTAACATATCATACAAAGTGGATGATGGACATCCACAAATGAATACATACCATACGAAACATAACATATCATGTAATTAACTAAATGGAGTGTCTCTGATTTACGTACAGAATAATATGAAATTACAACCATTACAGGACCTAGTTTCCTGAAAGGGATGAAACTTATGCTTAGGAGTGTTTTAAGGATGCATCTTTGCTACAACGGCCAAAACACAACGCAGAGAGAATGTTCGCTAAGTGTGTTGTTAGACCATGTGTTGGTACGAAAGAAAAGCAGCGCTGCTTCTCCATTTAAATCTTACCTTAACATTAGAATTACTCCACACTACTGACAACGGATCAGCTCCGACCAAGAGAGATATTACTACCTATGGCTGCAAATATTGAGGCAGTTTATTATGCTCTAAATCACAGATTGGTCACATCATTGCGCACAAGTTGCACATCATAAAATATATTGAGGCAAAAACAGAACTCAATTGATTGAACATGAAATTGATTTCAATATGATTCAAATATACGTAGCCTATTTATCTTTTAATGCAGTCATCTCGGTTTTCATTTGAAGCCTATTTTTATCCTTCACATGTTTGTAACAATTGCAAAGACTTGATTCTATGTTTAGCATAGATCTTTTGTGAATAAAGCGACTCAGAAGGGCAAAAAAGCATATAACGACACACTTAGCTGTTTTATGAGTGGTCTGAGGCAGTAGGTAAATAACAAGCTTTACAAGTATAACTTTAGTAACGACGGTTTTGGGAAACAGCTCGGAGATTTAATAATGCTGCTGTGAAGGGTTAAATGATACATTTAGCCTTAATATGTTTTTGGGAAGGGCCCGGTTTCCCGCTAGCGATGGAACTCAATATTACGAGTAGGGTTGCAAAGGGAGGGTATATTACTGGAAGGTTTACCAGTAAACTACCATATTTTTGGTATATTTCAATAATGTTATGTACTGTAATCTATCACAGGACATGTATGGCCATTTTAGTCATTCAGATTATCACAAGTGTCTTTAATTATCTCTGGCCCTCTCTCTGGCCTTATAACATGTAAAATATATGAAATAATTACATATGATGATTTTAAAATACAAATATATAATGACAAAGCTGTAAACATTATCCTAAACCATAAACTTAGTGAATACCATTGGTGTTTAATATGAGGGTTTCAGCATGAAATATCCCTTTTTGGGGGGGGGGGGGGGGGGGGGCATGAAACTGGTGACAGCTGTGAAAAAAGTCAATAGTTGGACAAGTTTCAGAGGTAATTGAAAATAATGCCATTATTGATTAAATGCTTTTTTAATTAATTAGGCTATTTTCTCTTGAACCATAAGGTCTATCTATTAGAAACTCATAGACAATATGGACAGAGATATATAAAAAATGAATACTACATATGAATACATTTTTTGAAAGTTATTCAAGTATAATTTAGCAAAATTACTGAAGATTCTGGTGACTTTGTTAAATTACCGGTAGCTTTGCAACCCTACTTACGAGTGTTTTAATGATGTATCTTTCCTACAACGGCTGACGATCCCAAAACACCACGCAGCGATAACGTTCACCAAGTGCATCATTGGAGCATGTGTCTACAGTGAATTCGGATTTTATTACATTACAGCCTTATTCTAAAATTGATGAAATTCAATTTCTCCTCATCAATACCCCATAGTGACAAAGTGAAAACAGGTTTTTAGAAATGTTATTACAAATAAAAAAGATACCTTATTTACATAAGTTTTCAGACCCTTTGCTTTGAGACAAAAAGAAAATGGAGCTCCGTTGCATCCTGTTTCCATTGATCATCCTTGAGATGTTTCTACAACTTGATTGGAGTCCACCTGGGGTAAATTCAATTGATTGGACATGATTTGTAAAGGCACACACCTGTCTGTATAAGGTCCCACAGTTGACAGTGCATGTCAGAGCAATAACCAAGCCATGAGGTCGAAGGAATTGTCCGTAGAGCTTCAAGACAGGATGGTGTTGCGGCACAGATATGGGGAAAGGTTACCAAAAAAATGTATGTAGCATTGAAGGTCCCCAAGAACACAGTGGCCCCCATCATTAAATGGAAGAAGTTTGAAACCACCAAGACTCTTCCTAGAGCTGGCCGCCCTTCCAAAGTGAGTAATTGGGGAAGAAGGGCCATGGTCAGGGAGGTTTCCAAGAACCCGATGGTCCCTCTGACAGAGCTCCAGAGTTCCTCTGTGGAGATGGGAGAACCTTCCAGAAGGACAACCATCTCTCCAGCACTCCACCAATCAGGCCTTTATGGTAGAGTGGGCAGACGGAAGTCAGTCCAGTAAAAGGCACATGACAGCCCGCTTGGAGTTTGCCAAAAGGCACCTAAAGGACTCTCAGACTATGAGAAACAAGATTATCTGGTCTGATGAAACCAAGATTGAACTCTTCTGCCTGAATGCCAAGTGTCACAATTGGAAAAAACCTGGCACCATCCCTACGGTGAAGCATGGTGGTGGTAGCATCATGCTGTGGGTATGGTTTTCAGAGGCAGGGACTGGGAAACTAGTCAGGATTGAGGGAAAGATGAACGGAGCAAAGTACAGAGAGATCTTTGATGAAAACATGCTCCAATTCGCTCAGGACTTCAGAATGGGGCGAAGGTTCACCTTCCAACAGGACAACAACCCTAAGCACACAGCCAAGATAATGCAGGAGCGGCTTCGGGTCAAGTCTCTGAATGTCCTTGAGTGGCCCAGCCCGAGCCCAGAGTTGAACCCGTTCGAACATCCCTGGAGAGACCTGAAAGATTCTGTGCGGTGACACTCCCCATCCAACCTGACAGAATTTTAGAGAATCTGCAGAGAAGAACGGGAGAAACTCCCCAAATACAGGTGTGCTAAGCTTGTAACATCATACCCAAGAAGACTTGAGGCTGTAATAACTGCCAAAGGTGCTTCAACGAAGTACTGAGTTAAGGTTCTGAATGCTTATGTAAATGTGCTATTTCACTTTTTTATTTGTAATAAATTTGCAAAAATATATAAAAACCTGTTTTTTCTTTGTCATTATGGGGTATTGTGTGTAGATTGATTAGGGGAAACAACTATTTAATCCATTTTAAAATAAGGCTGTAACGTAACAAAATGTGGAAAAAGTCAAGGGGTCTGAATACTTTCCAAATACTTTTCTATACTGATAGAATCGAAAGATAATAATCTAAATTATTTTTTATCCTTCACTTTTTTGTAACAATTGCGAACATATTGGCTACTTTGTATTTGTAGTCAAATTCATTCTGAAATCGGCAGTCACAGAGAGACAGATAAGCATTGTGATTCTATATTTAGCGGAGATCTTCTGTGTATAAAGTGACACAGAAGGGCAAAAAAAACTCTAACGTGCTTAGCTGTTCTATGAGTGCTCTGAGGCAGGCAGTAAATAACAAGCTTTTTCAAGTGCAACTTTAGTAACGATAGTTTTGGGAAACAGCACGAAGATTTAACAATGCTCCTACAAAGGTTCTAACGATGATCTTAGCCATAAGATGCTTTTGGGAAACCGGGCCCAGAGCTATAGAGCCAGTTAACATTTCCCAGTGTAGAGATAGATAGCAGTAGAGTAGCCTACTCACCCTTCCAGACAGCAGCTTTGGCGTCTTAATTTGGACCAAATTCACTTTATATACTGTGTGTGGTTCATTTGGGATTGATCAGGGGTTGAACTTTGACATGTTTGTTTGGTACTGGCAAAGCCCCCATATTTAAAGAATGTAATCATTACCTGCTTAGGGGAGTGCTGACCACACATTTTTTTCATTTAGGATTGGCACAGGACACGACAACTAAAACTTTAAAAACTATATTGGACATGGGACATTGTCAAAATACATGTTGGATGATAACACACAGAGAATGATAGAGCTATATGTTGTTGTTCTGTTTAGTTATTTTATAAAACTCTGCAATTGATGTCTATTGTACATTTGGTGGTCTGCATGGTTAAACGTCTGTCTGGTACATTATAATGTGTAACAATGCAATAGTGAGCTCCTACTTCATTGGCACGCCAAACCACACTTGAGTAACCATTCATCAATTAATTATAGTGAAGCACCACAGGCTGAAATGACATTTTGTGCATTAAAGTACATTTTTTATTTTTAGGGAATTCGGCCCTTTAATATTAGTACTTTCAAAAAGCTAAATAAAAAAAGTCAAACTTAATGTAAATGTTTATCATACTACCGTCATAAAAAAAATGTAAAAAAATAAACCACATTCAAATGGACATAAATGCATAATTTCTAAACTCACTACATGTAATCATACATAATTTAAAAGCCCATTTCATAGATAATGTTACAAACTAGACTATAAGTTGTACCTTTGAAGAGACTGTGATTGGGTCTAAATAGGCTAAATTCATTGTACTTCTCTTTAATTGCCATTTCCCGAAAGTCTGACGCTAACTAATTTTTCTCAGATTCAGAAACATCTGCATTCACCACATGTTGTGTGGTTATCCTTAGATATATTCTCCAGACTTTGATTCTAGATGTTTTTTTTTTAAATATGCACCAATTTTATCTATTTTACAGATGAAAGAATCAAAAAAATATATATCCACAATCTGCTCTATACAAGTTGGGTACTGGAGTGTTGTAACAAAATTGCCTCATTTACATATTGTATTAAAATATTTCAGAAATGTTGTAATACAGAAAAGTTTATATTGGAGTCTATATTCAACTGGTAAAATAATTGTAAAAATACCATATTAGGGTGTGGTGCCTCGCCTTAATGAACTGCCTTGCACTACTCAGGAACATGCATCATACTGTACTGTCCACAAAATGTTTTAACACAGCAGTATAACAGACAAAAACACAGTATTAGCGGTAGTCAAAAGAGCAGCTTCCAAAATGCACTGTCTGCACTACTTATAGACTTTGTGGCCAATTTCACTGCACATTATTAACAGTCACAGTGTTACATCACTGTGTTTCCCCGAGGTGGACGAGAACATGGCAAGGTTTCTAGAATGTTCATTTGAGACAAATGTAAACTAAAAACACATTTTGCCAAGAGTTGGGGCCAGGGTAGCATGGAATACCTTCACAAACATTATTTTATTAAACATTTATACTTTTTTTTACTGTTCATCTCAAACTTGCAATTGAACTTCACTGCATTGTATCTTCCCATATCAGTATTCTCATTCTGTTATGTTTGTATTCTGTGGTATCCAGCACTGGTCCAATAGAGCTACTGGCTTTTTAAAGGTCCAATGCAGCTGTTTTTATCTCAATATCAAATCATTTCTGTGTAACAATTAAGTACCTTACTGTGATTATTTTAAATTAAAATGGTAAAAAATAAACTAAATAGTTTCTTAGCAGATAGCAATTTCTCGAGCAAGAATTTAGCTAGGACTGTCTGGGAGTAGTCAGAGTGGGGAGGGGCAAACTGAAAACTAGCTGTTATTGGCAGAGAGGTTTGGAACTCTCTTTCTTATTGGTCTATAAAACTAATTCACCGCTGGGTGATGTCACCAGGCAGGCCAAAAATCCATCCCACCAAAACAGGCTGAAATTTAAGGCGGTCTCTTGAAACACCTCTTCCACTAAAAGGGCATTATCATCATTTTCACAATTTCAGTATTATTCCAACCTCATACTGTGGAAATACAGTAGACAGGTAGCTGCCAAAATAAAGGAAACATCAATATAAAAATGTCTTATTAGGGCTTTGGGCCACCACAAGCCAGAACAGCTTCAATGCACATTGGCATATAATCTACTGTGTGGAACACTATTGGAGGGATGTGACACAATTCTTCCACAAGAAATTCCATAATTTGTTTTGTTGATCGCGGTGGAAAACGCCATCTCAGGCGCCGCTCCAGAATCTCCCATAAGTGTTCAATTGTGTGTTCAATTGGGTTGAGATGTGGTGACTGAGACGGCCATGGCATGTGGTTTACATCGTTTTCATGCTCACCAAACCATCCAGTGACCACTCGTGACCTGTGGATGGGGGCATTGTCATCCTATGGGGGGCATAGACATGGTAACCAAAATAATGGCCTGCCCAGCATTTTTATACATGACACCAAGCATGATGGAATGTTAATTGCTTAATTAACTCAAGAACCACACCTGTGTGGAAGCACCTGCTTTCACACTACATGACCAAAAGTATATGGACACCTGCTCATCGAACATCTCATTCCAAAATCATGGGCATTAATATGGAGTTGGACCTCCCTTTGCTGCTATAACATCCTCCACTCTTTTGGGAAGGCATTGCTGCAGGGACTTGCTTTCCCTAATGCTCTTGTGGCTGAATGAAGTCAGGCACTGATGTTGGGGGAATAGGCCTGGCTCACAGTCAGCGTTCCAGTTCATTCCAAAGTTGTTTGATGAGGTTGAGGTCAGGGCTCTGTGCAGGCCAGTCAAGTTCTTCCACACTGATCTCGAAAAACCATTTATGTATGGACCCCGCTATATGCATGGGGGCATTGTCATGCTGAAACAGGAAAGGGCCTTCCCCAAACTATTGCCACAAAGTTGGAAGCACAGAATCGTCTAGTGTCATTTCCCTTCACTGGAAATAACTACCTAACCCGAACCATGAAAAACATCCCCAGACGATTATTCCTTGTCTACCAAACTTTGCAGTTGGCAGATGGTGATGCGTGAGTCATTACTCCAGAGAGAGAGTCCAATGGCGGCTAGGTTTACACCGCTCCATCCAGCGCTTGGCATTGCGCATTGTAATCTTAGGCTTGTGTGCGGCTGCTCGGCCATGGAAACCCAATTTATGAAGCTCCCAATGAACCGTTATTGTGCTGACGTTGCTTCCAGAGACCGTTTGGAACTCGGTAGAGAGTGTTGCAACCAAGGACAGACTATTTTTACACGTTTCAGCACTCAGCAGTCCCATTCTGTGAGCTTTTGTGGCCTACCACTTTGCGGCTGTGTCTTCGTTGCTCCTAGACGTTTCCACTTCACAATAGGAGCACTTACAGTTGACCGGGGCAGCTCTAGCTGGGCAGAACCCTAGCTGACTTGTTGGAAAGGTGCCACCCTATGACAGTGCCACGTTGAAAATCACTGAGCTGGTCAGTAAGGCCATTCTACTGCCAATGTTTGTCTATGGAGATTGCATGGCTGTATGCTCGATTTTATATACCTGTCAGTAACGGGTGAGGTTGAAATAGCCGAATCCACTAATTTGAAGTGGTGACTGCACTGGGCCTTTAAACGATTATAATGAATGTTTTTCTGGAGTAAATTGTCCCAGGGGTTGAACATGCCGTTTGTTTGGTACTGGCAAGCCACCATATTTGAACAGTGTAATCATTATCTGCTAAGGACCACAACATTGTTCATTTAGGATTGACACAAACACAACACATTTTAAAACTATATTGTAAATGCAACAACCGACATGGGACATTGTTGGATAATAACTCACAGCAAATGATAGAGCAATATTACACAGTAAGTGTTGCAGGTTATATGTTGTTCTGTTTAGTTATTTTATAGAACTGTGTAATTCATGTCCATTGTACATTTGGTGGTCTGCATGGATGAACGTATGTCTGGTACATTATAATGTGCAACAATGCAAAAGTGAGCTACTACTTCACTGGCACACTTAAGAGCCAAACCACACTTCAGCAACCTTTTTAGTAAATTAATTAACTGCGATGCACAACTCTGGAACATACATCATATCTTCCACCACATCTTTGAATACTGCAGTATAACAGACAAATACACCATATTAGCGTTAGTCAAAAGAGCAGATTCCAAAATGCACAGTATGCACTGCTTATAGACCTTGCACTCCAACTATGTACATAACTGTTATAGACTTAACAAAAACATCTGCTGCAGACTGAAAGATAAATTCTTGTTAAGGTCAAGGTCCTCAAGTGTAAAAATCAAATGCATAACAAATGGGTGTTCTGCAGTGCGTGTATATATATAGAGTATATATATATATAACAGTTTGACTTCACAGAAGTGTGATTGACTTGGAGTTACATTGTGTTGTTTAAGTGTTCCCTTTATTTTTTTGAGCAGTGTATATATATATACAGTGCCTTGCGAAAGTATTCGGCCCCCTTGAAGCAAAAGGTGGCGCTACAAAGTATTAACTTAAGGGGGCTGAATAATTTTGCACGCCCAATTTTTCAGTTTTTGATTTGTTAAAAAGGTTTGAAATATCCAATAAATGTCGTTCCACTTCATGATTGTGTCCCACTTGTTGATTCTTCACAAAAAAAATACAGTTTTATATCTTTATGTTTGAAGCCTGAAATGTGGCAAAAGGTCAAGGTTCAAGGGGGCCGGATACTTTCGCAAGGCACTGTATACACTGCTCAAAAAAATAAAGGGAACACTTAAACAACACAATGTAACTCCAAGTCAATCACACTTCTGTGAAATCAAACTGTCCACTTAGGAAGCAACACTGATTGACAATAAATGTCACATGCTGTTGTGCAAATGGAATAGACAACAGGTGGAAATTATAGGCAATTAGCAAGACACCCCCAATAAAGGAGTGGTTCTGCAGGTGGGGACCACATACCACTTCTCAGTTCCTATGCTTCCTGACTGATATTTTGGTCACTTTTGAATGCTGGCTGTGCTTTCACTCTAGTGGTAGCATGAGACTACAACCCACACAAGTGGCTCAGGTAGTGCAGCTCATCCAGGATGGCACATCAATGCGAGCTGTGGCAAGAAGGTTTGCTGTGTCTGTCAGCGTAGTGTCCAGAGCATGGAGGCGCTACCAGGAGACAGGCCAGTACATCAGGAGATGTGGAGGAGGCCGTAGGAGGGCAACAACCCAGCAGCAGGACCGCTACCTCCGCCTTTGTGCAAGGAGGAGCACTGCCAGAACCTCCAGCAGGCCACAAATGTGCCTGTGTCTGCTCAAACGGTCAGAAACCAACTCCATGAGGGTGGTATGAGGGCCTGACGTCCACAGGTGGGTTTGTGCTTACAGCCCAACACCGTGCAGGACGTTTGGCATTTGCCAGAGAACACCAAGATTGGCAAATTCGCCACTGGCGCCCTGTGCTCTTCACAGATGAAAGCAGGTTCACACTGAGCATGTGACAGACGTGACAGTGTGGAGACGCCGTGGAGAACGTTCTGCTGCCTGAAACATCCTCCAGCATGACCGATTTGGCGGTGGGTCAGTCATGGTGTGGGGTGGCATTTCTTTGGGGGGCCGCACAGCCCTCCATGTGCTCGCCAGAGGTAGCCTGACTGCCATTAGGTACCGAGATGAGACCCTCAGACCCCTTGTGAGACCATATGCTGGTGCGGTTGGCCCTGGGTTCCTCCTAATGCAAGACAATGCTAGACCTCATGTGGCTGGAGTGTGTCAGCAGTTCCTGCAAGAGGAAGGCATTGATGCTATGGACTGGCCCGCCCAGTCCATCATGTCTCGCTCCATTGCACCACAGACTGTCCAGGAGTTGGCGGATGCTTTAGTCCAGGTCTGGGAGGAGATCCCTCAGGAGACCATCCGCCACCTCATCAGGAGCATGCCCAGGCGTTGTAGGGAGGTCATACAGGCACGTGGAAGCCACACACACTACTGAGCCTAATTTTGACTTGTTTTAAGGACATTACATCAAAGTTGGATCAGCCTGTAGTGTGGTTTTCCACTTTAATTTTGAGTGTGACTCCAAATCCAGACCTCCATGGGTTGATAAATTTGATTTCCATTGATAATTTTTGTGTGATTTTGTGGTCAGCACATTCAACTATGTAAAGAAAAAAGTATTTAATAAGAATATTTCATTCATTCAGATCTAGGATGTGTTATTTTAGTGTTCCCTTTATTTTTTTGAGCATTGTGTGTATATACAGTGCCTTGCGAAAGTATTCGGCCCCCTTGAACTTTGCGACCTTTTGCCACATTTCAGGCTTCAAACATAAAGATATAAAACTGTATTTTTTTGTGAAGAATCAACAACAAGTGGGACACAATCATGAAGTGGAACGACATTTATTGGATATTTCAAACTTTTTTAACAAATCAAAAACTGAAAAATTGGGCGTGCAAAATTATTCAGCCCCTTTACTTTCAGTGCAGCAAACTCTCTCCAGAAGTTCAGTGAGGATCTCTGAATGATCCAATGTTGACCTAAATGACTAATGATGATAAATACAATCCACCTGTGTGTAATCAAGTCTCCGTATAAATGCACCTGCACTGTGATAGTCTCAGAGGTCCGTTAAAAGCGCAGAGAGCATCATGAAGAACAAGGAACACACCAGGCAGGTCCGAGATACTGTTGTGAAGAAGTTTAAAGCCGGATTTGGATACAAAAAGATTTCCCAAGCTTTAAACATCCCAAGGAGCACTGTGCAAGCGATAATATTGAAATGGAAGGAGTATCAGACCACTGCAAATCTACCAAGACCTGGCCGTCCCTCTAAACTTTCAGCTCATACAAGGAGAAGACTGATCAGAGATGCAGCCAAGAGGCCCATGATCACTCTGGATGAACTGCAGAGATCTACAGCTGAGGTGGGAGACTCTGTCCATAGGACAACAATCAGTCGTATATTGCACAAATCTGGCCTTTATGGAAGAGTGGCAAGAAAGCCATTTCTTAAAGATATCCATAAAAAGTGTTGTTTAAAGTTTGCCACAAGCCACCTGGGAGACACACCAAACATGTGGAAGAAGGTGCTCTGGTCAGATGAAACCAAAATTGAACTTTTTGGCAACAATGCAAAACGTTATGTTTGGCGTAAAAGCAACACAGCTGAACACACCATCCCCACTGTCAAACATGGTGGTGGCAGCATCATGGTTTGGGCCTGCTTTTCTTCAGCAGGGACAGGGAAGATGGTTAAAATTGATGGGAAGATGGATGGAGCCAAATACAGGACCATTCTGGAAGAAAACCTGATGGAGTCTGCAAAAGACCTGAGACTGGGACAGATTTGTCTTCCAACAAGACAATGATCCAAAACATAAAGCAAAATCTACAATGGAATGGTTCAAAAATAAACATATCCAGGTGTTAGAATGGCCAAGTCAAAGTCCAGACCTGAATCCAATCGAGAATCTGTGGAAAGAACTGAAAACTGCTGTTCACAAATGCTCTCCATCCAACCTCACTGAGCTCGAGCTGTTTTGCAAGGAGGAATGGGAAAAAATGTCAGTCTCTCGATGTGCAAAACTGATAGAGACATACCCCAAGCGACTTACAGCTGTAATCGCAGCAAAAGGTGGCGCTACAAAGTATTAACTTAAGAGGGCTGAATAATTTTGCACGCCCAATTTTTCAGTTTTTGATTTGTTAAAAAAGTTTGAAATATCCAATAAATGTCGTTCCACTTCATGAGTGTGTCCCACTTGTTGTTGATTCTTCACAAAAAAATACAGTTTTATATCTTTATGTTTGAAGCCTGAAATGTGGCAAAAGGTCGCAAAGTTCAAGGGGGCCGAATACTTTCGCAAGGCACTGTATATATACATTTTTTATGCGTTTGATTTTTTTTATATATAAGTTTACATACACTCAATTAGTATTTGGTAGCATTGCCTTTAAATTGTTTAAGTTGGGTCAAATGTTTCGGGTAGCCTTCCACAAGCTTCCGACAATAAGTTGGGTGAATTTTGGCCCATTCCTCCTGATAGAGCTGGTGTAACTGAGTCAGGTGTGTAGGCCTCCTTGCTCGCACACGCTTTTTCAGTTCTGCCCGCAAATTTTTTATGTGATTGAGATCAGGGCTTTGTGATGGCCACTGCAATACCTTGACTTTGTTGACCTTAAGCCATTTTGCCACAATTTTGGAAGTATGTTTGGGGTCATTGTCTATTTGGAAGACCCATTTGCGACCAAGCTTTAACTTCCTGACTGATGTCTTGAGATGTTGCTTCAATATAGCCACATAATTTTCCTCCATCATGATGCCATCTATTTGAAGTGCACCTGTCCCTCCTGCAGCAAAACACCCACGCTTCACTGTTGGGATGGTGTTCTTCAGCTTGCGAGCGTCCCCCTTTTTCCTCCAAACATAACGATGGTCATTATGGCCAAACAGTTCTATTTTTGTTTCATCAGACCAGAGGACATTTCTCCAAAAGGTATGATCTTTGTCCGCATGTGCAGTTGCAAACCGTAGTCTGGCTCTCTTTATGGCGGTTTGGAGCAGTGGCTTCTTCCTTGCTGAGAGGACTTTCAGGTTATGTTGCTATAGGACTCGTTTTACTGTGGATATAGATACTTTTGTACCTGTTTCTTCCAGCATCTTCACAATGTCCTTTGCTGTTGTTCTGGGATTGATTTGCACTTTTCGCACCAAAGTACATTAATCTCTAGGAGACAGAACGCATCTCCTTCCTGAGCAGTATGACAGCTGCGTGGTCCCATGATGCTTATACTTGCGTACTATTGTTTGTACAGATGAACGTGGTACCTTCAGGCATTTGGAAATTGCTCCCAAGGATGAACCAGACTTGTGGAGGTCTGCAATTATTTTTTTCTGAGGTCTTGGCTGATTTCTATAGATTTTCCCATGATGTCAAGCAAAGTTTGAAGGTAGTGAGTTTGAAGGTAGGCCTTGAAATACATCCACAGGTACACCTCCAATTGACTCAAATGATGTCAATTAGCCCCTCAGAAGCTTCTAAAGCCATGACAACTGGCTGATGATACTATTATTTTCTTAAGAGACAAAGACCAGGTAGCACATGCCCTTAATGCTAGAACTGCATTTCCTATTGCATCAGGATTAAAACTGAATGTTTCTAAATGTGAAATTGTATGTTTATTTGACTCTGATGATAAAGAAATTGAAAATATTCCTGTAAAGGACTGTGTTAAATATTTAGGAATACATCTGTCAAAAAACCACTTAGTCAGACAACATTTGAATTTCTCTCCTAAAATTAAGAGAACTAAAAATATATTTAATAATTGGCTACAAAGAGATCTTTCTATACTTGGGAGAGTACTTCTGACCAAGGCAGAGGGACTGTCTCGTTTTGTGTACCCCTCAATAAGATCAATAAGACCTTTCTTGACTTCATCTGGAAAAATAAGCCTCACAAACTAAAAATGTCCTTTCTAACCAAAGAGCTGAAGGCGGTCTAGAAGTGTTGGACTTTGTTGTCATAAATAACACTTTCAAGATAAACTGGTTGAAAAAAATGTTTGCTCGATACTGATTCAATATGGTATTTCATTCCAAATAATGTGTTTAATAAATTGGGAGGTCTTCAGTTTTTACTGAAATGTAATTATATTCCTGAAAGATTACCTGCTAAATTGGCTAGGTTTCACCAACAAGCTTTACTGGCCTGGAAAATATGTTTCCTGCACAATTTTTCCCCACATAAAGCTCTTTTGTGGAATAATTCAGACATAACTGTAAGGAATAAGTCATTGTTCTACCCCAGCTGGCATGAGAGGAATGTTGACTTTGTCCATGATATTTTCGACAAGGGTAATATTCTCACATATGAAAAATGTATAACATTGAAAGAGTTTCCAATACCTTTCAGAGAGTTTATTTCTGTGATCAAAGCCGTTCCCAGTGGTCTAACTACACTTATGAAAAGTCATCTTAATTTTGGGAATGATCACAAAGTTTATCCAGAACTCAGATTGGAAGGCGTGGGCTTACTTGAGAAATCTTGTTGTAATAAATAGATAAGACAAATTCTTCATTCACAAAACCAACTTACACCGAGAGGAACGTTTTTCTGGAACATGCTTATTCCTGACATTGTCTGGAAAAATGCATGGTTAAGACCTTACAAATACTGTATACCAAACAAAGTAAAGGAAGTACACTTCAACATTTTGCATAAGATATTTCCATGTAATTCTATGATGTCCAAATTTGTGGCTATTGATGATATCTGCGTTTTCTGTGAAAAAGGTGAGAATCTGTCTCACTTGTTCTTTGAATGTAAATTTGTGTCAGAATTTTGGGAAAACCTTGCAAAGTACTTATTTACCATTATGAACACTGCCTATAATTTTAACATAAAATATATCATATGTTACTATTGCAATGATAACAAAACCACTGAAATGATTGTTAATTTTTTTATTCTTGTTACCAAATACTTTATACACAAACAAAAAATCCAAAATTCTATAACAAAAATACAAATTTTTCTGATTGAATTTAATTATCTTATTAAAACACTAACCCTAGTGAATAACAATAAGAATAACATCTTCATGAATCATTAAAATAAGATATTTTCAGAGTGAATATAATTGCACTTAAATGGTTTCTTTTTTGTATTTTATTTATATTTTGTGTATGTTTGAGCATTGTTAATACCTGTGTTTGGTTTGCTAGACATGTTTGATGTAGCAATGTAAGTTGATTTTTGTATTATGAATAATAAATAAAAAATTTAAAAAAAAAGCCATGACACCATTTTCTGGAATTTTCCAAGCTGTTTAAAGGCACAGTCAACTTAGTGCATGTGAAGTTCTGACCGACTGGAATTGTGATACAGTGAATTATAAGTTAAATAATCTGTCTGTAAACAATTGTTGGAAAAATCACTTCTCATGCACATAGTAGATGTCCTAACCGACTTGCCAAGATATTTGTGGAGTGGTTGAAAAACAAGTTTTAATGACTCCAACCTAACTATGTAAACTTTCGACATCAACTGTACATGTGGTAGAATTAAAGTAACTATGCATAGATCAAACAGAGTAGCAGTAGTGTAAAATAGGGGGGAGGAGACAATGCAAACATCTGGGTAGCCATTTGATTAGCTGTTCAGGAGTCTTATGGCTAGAGGGTAGAAGCTGTTAAGAAGCCTTTTGGACCTAGACTTGCCGCTCCAGTACCGCTTGCCGTGCGTTAGCAGAGAGAACAGTCGATGACTAGGGTGGCTGGAGTCTGACAATTTTTAGGGCCTTCCTCTGACACCGACTGGTTTAGAGGTCCTAGATGGCAGGAAGCTTGGCAGCAGTGATGTACTCATGCATGCTTCAGTGTTGCTTGCCTCGAAGCGAGCATAAAAGTAATTTAGCTCGTCTGGTAGGCTCATGTCACTGGGCAGCTCTTGGCTGTGCTTCCCTTTGTAGACTGTAATAGTTTGCAAGCCCTGCCACATCCGCCAAGCATCGGAGCCGGTGTAGTACGATTCAATCTTAATCCTGTATTGACGCTTTGCCTGTTTGATGGTTCGTTGGGGGGATAGCGGGATTTCTTATAAGCTTTCGGGTTAGGATCCCTTTCCTTGAAATCGGCAGCTCTACCCTTTCGCTGAGTGCAGATGTTCCCTGTAATCCCATGGTTTCTGGTTTGTGTATGTACGTACAGTCACTGTGGGGACAATGTCATCGATGCACTTTTTGATGAAGCCAGTGACTGATGTGGTGTACTCAACAGTGGTGGGAAAAAGTACCCATTAGTCATACTAAAAGTAAAGTTACTGTTACAAAATGACTCAAGTAAAAGTTAAAGTCACCCAGTAAAATACTACTTGATTTTAAATATACTTAAGTATCAAAAGTAAAAGTACAAATAATTTCAAATTCCTTATATCAGGCAAACCAGACGGCAAGATTGTTTTTTAAATTTACGGATAGTCATGGTCACACTCAGACATAATTTACAAGTGAAGTATTTGTGTTTAGTGATAACGCCAAATCAGAGGCATTGGGATGAGCAGGGATGTTCTCTTGATAAGTGCGTAAATTGGACCATTTTCCTGTCCTGCTAACCATTCAAAATGGAATGAGTACTTTTGGGTGTCAGGGAAAATGTATGGAGTAAAAAATACATTATTTTCTTTAGGAAGGTAGTGGAGGAAAAGTAAAAGTTGTCAAAAATATACATAGTAAAGTACAGATACCCCCAAAAATTACTTAATACTTTCAAGTATTTTTACACCACCGCTCCTCAATGCCATCGGAAGAATCCCAGAACATATTCCAGTCTGTGCTAGCAAAACAGTCCTGTAGCTTAGCGTCTGCGTCATTGGACCACTTCTTTATGGAGGGTGAGGGAGAGCTTTGTACGAGGATCAAAACAGATTTACATTTCCTTGCATTAAAGTCCCCGGCCACTAGGTGCGCCCCCTCTCGGTGAGCATTTTCCTGTTTGCTTAAGGTCGTATACAGCTCATTGAGTGATGTCTTAGTGCCAGCATCAGTTTGTGATAGTAAATAGACAGCTACGAAGAATATAGATAAAAGCTCTTGGTAAATAGTGTGGTCTACAGCTTATCATGAGATACTCTACCTAAGGCGAGCAAAGCCTTGAGACTTACTATTTAATTTCGTGCACCAGATGTTGTTTACAAATATACACAGACCGTCACCCCGTCTTACCAGAGGCGGCTGTTTTATCTTGCCGATACAGCGTAAAACCAGCCAGCTGTACGTTATTCATGTCACCGTTCAGCCACGATTTGGTGAAACATAAAATATTTGTTTTTAATGTCCCGTTGGTAGGATATGTGATCGTAGTTTGTCTATTTTGTTATCCAATGATTGCAGATTACCCACTCGCCGTCGAATCCTTACAAGGCACCCCGACCCATGTCCCCGATAACTGTCTCTTTCTCCTGCATATGATTGAGATGAGGGCCTTATCGGATGTCTGAAGTAAATGCTTAGGGTCCGACTCGTTAAAGAACAAAAATCTTCTTCCAGTACGAGGTGAGTAAATCGTTGTCCTGATATCTAGCTCTTTTCAGTCATAAGAGACAGTGCCAGAAATATTATGTACAAAATAAGTTACAAATAACGCGAAAAAACAAAATAGCACAATTGGTTAGGGTACCTCAAAACGGCAGCCATCTCCTCTGGCGCCACTGTGATACCACTGTGAAGGTGAGTGGTGCAGTGACGTGTGAGATAATGCCGGTTCCCACTGGTCGAATATCCAGGGCGTGGACGGGAAGAGGATAGTGGGTATGAAGAGATATTCATGGAGGGGATGAGGGCCTGGTCGATGAAATTCCCCAAGGCACCGGAATCCGTTAGAGCGGTAAAAACACCACGAGAGGGACAGCCAACCAATGAAATGGAAACCAGGAATGGTTTGGTGGCAAACGATGATGGAGTACTCACACATAGTGGATGATGAGTACTCCCAGGAGACAGATGTTCACAGGGCCACCCCTCTGCTTTCATGGATCCTGGGTTGGGACACACAGGACATCGCGGAAGCCCCTACTGGCCACAATAGGTGCAGAGCCCCAACTGTCTCCAGCGATGCCGGGGAGGTGTGTGGACCTCTTCGCTCTGTTCTTTCCGGAATAGGGTGCGGAGCGGCAGCTCATTCCATCCACTGGTGGCTGCCACAGTCAAAGGTGAGGGAGTATTCCGCAGCAGTCTAGGCACCCTGATGGAGTTGAATTCATTCACCTCCCTCTCTGCCCTCTGGAGGATGGCCAAAGACCACCCTGAACAGAGCCATGAACCTCTCGTAGGAACCCAGCTCCTACTCTCCTAGACTGCCATAGGCCACTCCAACGCCCACCCGGTTAGCAGGAAAATTACTGTGGCAACTTTGGACCTCTCTGTGGTAGGGTCTCCCATCTTTTGGGCGAGAGAGAGAGTAGGAAGCCACAGCATTTCAATGGAGTACCGTCATACTTCTACGGAAGGGACAGTCAGGCATTCCTGACCTGTGCGGACTGCTGGACTGGCTCACTGTGACAACCTGTGGTAGGAAACCCTCTGATAGTTGTATATAAATATTTGGTGGTGTCGAGGTGGTGGAGAATGCGGAGGACCTCCTCCATAGCCGTACTCAGTTGTGCCAGCTGGTCGTGGTGTTGGTGGAGTAGACGACCCTGTTCGTTGACCGTCTGGAAGATGGTTTTATCTTCTGCTGCTTCCATACGTTGAGGTAGTATTCTGTTATGTATATGTCGGGAGTCAGGAAGCAGGTGCAGAGGGTGAGTTTAATAAGGATAAATGCAGATAAACAAAACAAGAGAAGCGTACAGAACGTGAATCAAGACTACCCAGTGACGGATGGCTACGGAGGGCTAAATAAAGGGAGAGTAATCAAGGAAATAATGATGTCCAGGTGTGAGTAATAATGGGCAGCAGATGTGCGTAATGATGGTTGCCAGGGCGGGTGGTTAGTAGACTAGCAACGTTGAGTGGGAGTAGTACAGTGACCCCAACACTTTGTGCTTTAGCTAGGCTAGCAGTTAGGGTTAAGTTTAGGAGTGAGGTTAAAGGGTTAATCGCACTTCCGGCGTAGACAGAAATGGCCACCTCGCTTCACTTTCCTAGGAAACTATGCAGTATTTGTTTTTTTATGTGTTATTTCTTACATTGTTGCCCCAGGAAATCTTAGGTTTTATTACATACAGTCGGGAGGAACTATTGGATATAAGAGCAACGTCAACTCACCAACATTACGACCAGGAATACGACTTTCCAGAAGCGGATCCTCTGTTTGGTCCACCACCCAGGACAATGGATCGGATCCCAGCCGGCGACCAAAAACAACGGCGGCGCAGATGGAGCGGTCTTCTGGTCAGGCTCCGTAGACGGGCACATCGAGCAACGCTCCCGAGCATACTACTCGCCAATGTCCAGTCTCTTGACAACAAGGTAGACGAAATCCGAGCATGGGTTGCCTTCCAGAGAGACATCAGAGATTGTAACATTCTTTGTTTCACGGAAACATGGCTCACTCGGGATACATCAGAGTCGGTACAGCCACCTGATTTCTTCACGCATCGCGCCGACAGAAACAAACATCTCTCTGGTAAGAAGAAGGGCGGGGGTGTATGCCTTATGATTAATGAGATGTGGTGGGATCATAACAACATACAAGTCCTTTTGTTCACCTGACCTAGAATTACAATCAAATGCTGACCGCATTACCAAGAGAATTCTCATAATCACAGTCGTGTATATCATCCCCCCAGACACAGACGGCCCTGAAAGAACTTCATATGACTCTATGAAAACTGGAAACCACATATCCTGAGACTGCATTTATTGTAGCTGGGGATTTTAACAAGGCTAATCTGAAAACAAGGCTCCCTAAATTTTATCAGCATATCAAATGCGCGACCCGGGCTGGCAAAACCCTGCATCATTGTTATTCTAACTTCCACGACACATGTAAAGCCCTCCCCCGCCCTCCTTTCGGAAAATCTGACCACGACTCCATTTTGTTGCTCCCAGCCTATAGACAGAAACTAAAACAGGAAGCGCCCGCGCTCAGGTCTGTTCAACGCTGATCCGACCAATCGGATTCCACGCTTCAAGATTGCTTCGATCACGTGGACTGGGATATGTTCCTCATAGCGTCGGGCAATAACATTGATGAATACGCTGATTCGATGAGCGAGTTTATTAGCAAGTGCATCGGTGATGTTGTACCCACAGCGTCTATTAAAACATTCCCCAACCAGAAACCCTGGATTGATGGCAGCATTCGTGCAAAACTGAAAGTGTGAACCACTGCTTTTAAATCAGGGCAAGGTGGCCGGATACATGACCGAATACAAACAGTGTAGCTATTCCCTCCGCAAGGGAATCAAACAAGCTAAGCGTTAGTATAGAGACAAAGTGGAGTATCATTCAACGGCTCAGACACGAGAGGTACGTGGCAGGGTCTACAATCAATCGGACTACAAAAGGAAAACCAGCCCCGTCGCGGACCACGAAGTCTTGCTCCCAGACAAACTAAACAACTTATTTGCTCAGTTTGAGGACAATACAGTGCCACGGCCCGCTACCAAAACCTGTGGGCTCTCCTTCAACGCAGCCAATGTGAGTAAAACATTTAAATGTGTTAACCCTCGCAAGGCTGCCGGCCCAGACAGCATCCCCAGCAGCGTCCTCAGAGCATCCGCAGACCAGCTGGCTGGTGTGTTTACGGACATATTCAATCAATCTCTATCCCAGTCTGCTGTTCCCACATGCTTCAAGAGGGCCACCATTGTTCCTGTTCCCAAGAAAGCGAAGGTAACAGAGCTAAATGACTATCGCCCTGTAGCACTCACTTCCGTCATCATGAAGTGCTTTGAGAGACTAGTCAAGGACCATATCATCTAGACCCACTCCAATTTGCTTACCGCCGCAATCGGTCCACAGACGACGCAATCGCAATCACACTGCCCTAACCCATCTGGACAAGAGGAATACCTATGAACAGAATTCTACCAGACAACAGCTCAGCATTTAACACCATAGTACCCTCCAAACTCGTAATTAAGCTCGAGACCCTGGGTCTCAACCCCGCCCTGTGCAACTGGGTCCCGGACTTCCTGACGGGCCGCCCCCAGGTGGTGAGGGTAGGTACCAACATCTCCACCCTGCTGATCCTCAACACTGGGGCCCCACAAGTGTGCGTTCTCCTGTACTCCCTGTTCACCCGTGACTGCATGGCCATGCACGCCTCCAAATCAATCATCAAGTTTGCAGACGACATTACAGTGGTAGGCTTGATTACCAACAACGACGAGAAGGCCTACAGGGAGGAGGTGAGGGCCATCGGAATGTGATGTCTGGAAAATAACCTCACACTCAAGTGTCAACAAAACAAAGGAGATGATCGTGGACTTCAGGAAACAGCAGAGGGAGCAGCCCCCTATCCACATCGACGGGACAGTAGTGGAGAAGGTGGAAAGTTAAGTTCCTCGACGTACACATCACAGACAAACTGAAAAAGTCCACCCACACAGACAGCGTGGTGAAGGTGGAGCAGCGCCTCTTCAACCTCAGGAGGCTGAAGAAATTTGGCTTGTCACCAAAAACCCTCAAACTTTTACAGATGCACAATCGAGAGCATCCTGTCGGGCTGTATCACCGCCTGGTACGGCAACTGCTCTGCCCACAACCGTAAGGCTCTCCAGAGGGTAGTGAGGTCTGCACAACGCATCACCGGGGGCAAACTACCTGCCCTCCAGGACACCTACACCGCCCGATGTCACAGGAAGGCCAAAAAGATCATCAAGGACAACAACCACCCGAGCCACTGCCTGTTCACCCCGCTATCATCCAGAAGGCGAGGTCAGTACATGTGCATCAAAGCGGGGACCGAGAGACTGAAAAACAGCTTCTCAAGGTCATCAGACTGTTAAACATCCACCACTAACATTGAGTGGCTGTTGCCAACATACTGACTTCTCTAGCCACTTTAATAATGAAAAAAATTGATGTAATAAATGCATCACTAGCCACTTTAAACAATGCCACTTCATATAATGTTTACATACTCTACATTACTCATCTCATATGTATATACTGTACTCTATACCATCTACTGCATCTTGCCTATGCCGTTTGGCCATCGCTCATCCATATATTTTCATGTACATATTCTTATTAATTCCTTTACACTTGTGTGTATAAGGTAGTTGTGAAATTGTTAGGTTAGATTACTTGTTGGTTATTACTGCATTGTCGGAAACTAGAAGCACAAGCATTTTGCGACACTCGCATTAACATCTGCATTAACATCTGCTAACCATGTGTATGTGACAAATAAAATTTGAATTTGGTTCTAAGTGGTTAGAACATAAAATGGCAAGCAGGTGGCCAAGCAGGTGAGTTTCAATAAACAAACATGTCCGTTTCCAAAATAATATTCTATATACAAAATTATTAGATAAACGTTTTTATTGCATAGTTTTGACAGGACAGACAAAGCAGTTAGACAAAAATAAAATCAACAATGATGAAAACATCTTTATGAAAGACATCAGATCAGGCGACTCATTCACATACACTTGCAATCACATGAATATCTGTAGACAAACTCAATCTTTACGGCTTCATTAGGCACTTTTAGAGACTCTTTTAACAATGGCGCAGCGGTCGGTGACGAACAACAACAAATGAAGAGGAATAGAAAGGAAATTGAGAAAATACAGTGGCACTTTCCAAATGCCCAGGGAAGAGAAGATATATGTTGAAGGAAATGTTTTGAACAGCACACCTAATATTACCATATTCCATGAGTGATGGCATGATTGTTGACAGTAAATGTTCACATTTGACAATGCAGAAAATGCATTGACAGACCATCATTGCATATGCATTACGACTCCATTAAGTTACTTTCAGCATGACGTTAACTGTAAACAAACAAAGCAGAGGAAAGTATGTCAATAGCCTAATTCCAGTATCGTGCGAGCCATTGTTTACTAGCGCCAGAGATAAATAAACCCAGAGACTCAACACGTGGTCACTTCCTGCCACACCTGCGATGTAAGTTCAGACCACCTTTAATGTGAGAGAGGCTTATTGGTCCAGCTCTCGGTTTCAACCTCTCTGATGTTAGCAATCACAGACTCACCCGGAGATGCAGCAAGTGGAACCCTCGATCGTCTAAATTATAAAGACATCTCTCCCTTCTCGACCCCATCGCTTCACCAAGGCCCTAAGGTTTTAAAAATTCCATGTTCCCATCACATTATGAAATATATTACTTTTGTTTACCATTCTATGAACAGATGTTAGGATAAAATGTGTAAAAATTGGAATCTATCCCCCCCACCAAGCTATTTATGTCCCACATACTGCAACCCCCAAACCCCATGAGACAGCCCACTCCGAAGATGGCAATCAGTCAGAATCTTCATCGTCAAGGTACTCATCGGCATTGCTGTGTGTACGTGTGATATCTGTAATAAAACAAAATAGGAAGGAAGAGCTGAGGCCAGTAACACTTCTGGGAGATTCAATTACAAAGTATCAAATAATGGAATTAAAACATTCTCAAAGTGCTGTACAGAAACCCCAAAGTACAACTATGTTCCAGTGTGGACTGGACAGTTCTTTATTGGGGGTTCCTCGCTTTGGCATCTTGCATTCTTAGTAGTGTTACACTTAGTAGTGTTCGGAAAGTATTCAGACCCTTTCTCCACATTTTGTTACTGCCTTTTATTCTAAAATAAAATAAAGCATTTTCCTCATCAATCTACACACAATGCCCTACAATGACTAAGTAAAAACGTTTAGAAATGTTTGCTAATAAAACAAATACCTTATTTGCATAAGTATTCAGACCATTTGCTATGAGACAATTGAGCTCAGGTGCATCCTGTTTCCATTGATCATCCTTGAGATGTTTCTACAACTTGGAGTCCACCTGCAGTAAATTCAATTGATTGGACATGATTTGAAAAGGCACACACCTGTCTATGTAAGGTCCCACAGTTGACAGTACATGTCAGACCAAAAACCAAAAAACCAAGCCATCAGGTTCAAGGAATTGTCCATACAGCTCCGAGACAGGCTTGTGTCAGGGCACAGTTTTGTGGAAAGAACATGTCTGCAGCATTGAAGGTCTCCCAAAACACAGTGGGCTCAGTCAGTATTAAATGAAAAGAAGTTTGGAACCATCAAGACTCTTCCTAGAGATGGCCTCCCGGCCAAACTGAGCAATCGGGAGAAGGGCCTTGGTCAGAGAGGTGACCAAGAACCCAAATGGTCACTGACAGAGCTCCTCTGTGGAGATCAGAGAACCTTCCAGAAGGACAACCATCTCTGCAGCACTCCACCAATCAGGCCTTTATGGTAGAGTGGCCCGACCAGAAGCCACTCCTTAGTAAAAGGCACATGATAGTCTGCTTGGAGTTTGCATTAGGTGCCTTTTGGCACTCTCAGACCATGAGAAACAATTCTCTGGTCTGATGAAAACAAGATTGAACTCTTTGGCATGAATGCCAAACGTCACATATGGAGGAAACTTGGCATCATCCCTACGGTGAAGCATGATGGTGGCAGCATCATGGTGTTAGGATGGTTTTCAGCAGCAGGGACTGGGAGACTAGTCAGGATAAAGAGGAAGATGAATGGAGCAAAGTACAGAGACCCTTTTTGAAAACCTACTCCAGTGCTCAGGACCTGACTGGGGCAAAGGTTCACCTTCCAACAGGACAACGACCCTAAACACACAGCCAAGACAACGCGGGAGTGGCTTTGGGACAGGTCTCTGAATTTCCTTGAGTGGCCCAGCCATCTCTGGAGAGACCTGAAAATAGCTGTGCAGCGACACTCCCCATCCAACCTGTCAGAGCTTGAGGATCTGCAGAGAATAGGAGAAACTCCCCAAGATTGTAGCGTCATACCCAAGAAGACTGTGGGGCGGCAGGTAAGCCTAGTGTTGGGCCAGTAACCAAAAGGTTGCTAGATCGAATCCCAGAGCTGACAAGGTAAAAAGATCTGTCGTTCTGCCCCTGAACAAGGCAGTTAACCAACTGTTCATAGGCAGTCATTGTAAATAAGAATTTGTTCTTAAAGGACTTGCCTAGTTAAATAAAAAGGTCAAATAAAATAAGACTAGAGGCTGTAATTGCTGCCAAAAGTACTTCAACAAAGTACTGAGCAAAGGGTCTGAACACTTATGTAAATGTAAAAACAATGTTTTTGCTTTGTCATTGTGGGGTATGTGTAGATTGAGGGGAAAAAAACATTTTAATCAATTTTAGAATAAGGCTGTAACTTAATGTGGAAAAAGTCAGGGGGTCTGAATACTTTCCGAATGCACCGTATGTATGTACAGTACCAGTCAAAAGTTTGGACACACCTACTCTTTCAAGGGTTTTTATTTTTTACATTGTAGAATAATAATGAATTTAAGTATGCTCTCTCTAATTCTCTCTTTCTCTCTCGGAGGACCTGAGTCCTAGGACCATGCCTCAGGACTACCTGGCATGATGACTCCTTGCTGTCCCCAGTCCACCTGGCCGTGCTGCTGCTCCAGTTTCAACTGTTCTGCCTGCGGCTATGGAATCCTGACATGTTCACTGAACGTGCTACCTGTCCCAGACATGCTGTTTTCAACTCTCTAGAGACAGCAGGAGCGGTAGAGATACTCTTAATGATCGGCTATGAAAAGCCAACTGACATTTACTCCTGAGGTGCTGACTTGCTGCACCCTCGACAACTACTGTGATTATTATTATTGGACCATGCTGGTCATTTATGAACATTTTAACATCTTGGCCATGTTCTGTTATAATCTCCACCCGACACAGCCAGAAGAGGACTGGCGACCCCTCATAGCCTGGTTCCTCTCTAGGTTTCTTCCTAGGTTTTGGCCTTTCTAGGGAGTTTTCCCTAGCCACCGTGCTTCTACACCTGCATTGCTTGCTGTTTGGGGTTTTAGGCTGGGTTTCAGTACAGCACTTTAAGATATCAGCTGATGTACGAAGGGCTATATAAATACATTTGATTTGATTTAGTGAGGACATCTAAACTATGAAATAATACATATGGAAACGTGTGGTAACCAAAAAAGTGTATATTTGAGATTCTTCAAAGTAACCACCCTTTGCCTGGATGATAGCTTTGCACACTCGTGGCATTTTCTCAACCAGCTTCATGAGGTAGTCACCTGGAATGCATTTCAATTAACAGGTGTGCCTTGTTAAAAGTTCATTTGTGGAATTTCTTTCCTTAATGCATTTGAGCCAATCAGTTGTGTTGTTACAAGGTAGGGGTGGTATACAGAAGAAAGCCCTATTTGGTAAAAGACCAAGTCCATATTATGGCAAGAATAGCACAAATAAACAGACAGAAACGACAGTCCATCATTACTTTAAGACATGAAGGTCATTCAATCAAGAACATTTCAAGAGCTTTGAAAGTTTCAGTCGTAAAAACCATCAAGCACTATGATGAAACTGGCTCTCAGGAAATGAAGACCCAGAGTTACCTCTGCTGCAGAGAATAAGTTAAGAGTTACCAACCTCAGAAATTGCAGCCCAAATAAATGCTTCAGAGTTCAAGTATCAGACATCTCAACATCAGCTGTTCAGAGGTGACTGTGGGAATCAGGCCTTCATGGTCAAATTGCTGCAAAGAAACCACTACTAAAGGACACCAATAAGAAGAAGGAGACTTGCTTGGGCCAGGAAACACAATCAATGGACATTAGACCGGTGGAAATCTGTCCTTAGGTCTGATGAGTCCAAATTTGAGATTTTCGGTTCCAAACGCTGTGTCTCTATGAGATGCAGAGTTGGTAAACGGATGTGTGGTGTCATGACTGGCCTGTTCAGGTCAGGTTACCGAGAGACATATCTCTCACCCGCCAGAGGGGGAGAGATTGAGAAGTATGGAGGTGTTTTTTTTTTTTTTTAACACCTCATGCCCATTTTAAATCTTAAGGCAGCAGACAAAATCCCTTTGTCCTCGCACTGTGGAGGAATGGAATGTATGATAGGCCTATGGAGAACCTACAGAACAGAAACATGCAATAAAATAGACTTTGGGACTATGTTTCGTCAGCCAAAATAGTAGTAATGACGATAGATGAAATATGAAAATGAATGTCGTTTTTGTTATGTTATTAAAAGTTAAATGACGACGTTATAACGAAAAAAATATAACTTGAAGAGTTTTCACAATATGTACATTGTGTGGAAAATGTCCAGATCAAAGTGAATGTTTTTGTAAAGATGAAATGTGAAGTTAGTTGTCTAAATTGGATCGGAGTAAAATCCAGACCTTGCCTCGTAACAAGTTATGCCCAGAGAACTTACCCTAAAAGGTGGAAATGCCCATTTCTGACCAAAGGGTATAAAACATGTGAGTTAAGAATTATGACTAGGTGACCACGAGCTGCAGCCAAGGTCCAATTAGTTGTAACCCCAAAACACAACACGAGGTTGAAGACAAAGGAACCTTTTAACAATCTATGCTACGGATGAGTAGCTGTGTCTAAGAGGGTGAATTCAAGCAGCACCACCCGGTTATTCTCTCCAAGGAATTGTGTGTCTACACTGCTTTCATTCCCACGCTGGAACCACCTATATGGCTGATTAGCCGTCCTCAGAAAACCCCTCTTTCAGAACAAGGGCGAGGAAACGGACCACTAAGACAAAGGACACTGACTTCGTGAGGACCTCGTACACCCGGTAACCAAAGATGTGTCGTCAGAGGAGAAGGCAAAACTGGTCCACAAAGAGACACCCCATCGGAGACCTTCGACACGTAATTACATCATTATATTCTGACCCATAAGAGCAGCAGTTCGGGGCAAGGTTACGTTTAAAATAAGCAAAGTTTACAAAATGTACCCAAGTTTGCTTTTCTTTCTCTTTTGAAATCCCCATTTTGTGTAACTCATATTGGCCCACTAGGGACCTGTTCATTGTACTAAGTTCTAATCAATAGTCTAGACTGTGTGTGTGTATGTGTATCATTTTAGCTTCTAGTAAATTAATAATCATCTCAGTTGGTGTGGTACGAACTTATTTAGTGGGACGCGGGTTAGTGCAGATTGACGGATTATGTGACGATCAGAATGAGACAGAGGAAATGAATTAGCGACTGTTGTAAAATCGATATTCTGATATTGAGTTGATTTGGGAAATAGAAACTCAAAGCCAAACTATCCCATGATGCCCCAGGTTACTGAGTTAATAATTACCAGATTTAATTTAATCACGTAATTAAAAACAGTTAA